>NW_024061342.1:218035-270535 GCF_016432855.1 Salvelinus namaycush | reverse complement strand
CATCTCTCTGCCTCCAAATACAGTGCTGTAACATCTCTCTGCCTCCAAATGCAGTGTTGTAACATCTCTCTGCCTCCAAATGCAGTGTTGTAACATCTCGCTGCCTCTAAATGCAGTGTTGTAACATCTCTCTGCCTCTAAATGCAGTGTTGTAACATCTCTCTGCCTCTAAATGCAGTGTTGTAATGTCTCTCTGCCTCTAAATGCAGTGTTGTAACATCTCTCTGCCTCTAAATGCAGTGTTGTAACATCTCTCTGCCTCTAAATGCAGTGTTGTAATGTCTCTCTGCCTCCATGCAGGCTACTGTTTAACACTGTTAGGATATAACATACCCCCTTATTCCAGTGTTATAGTGCTGTTAGGATATAACATACCCCCCTTATTCCAGTGCTATAGTGCTGTTAGGATATAACATACCCCCCTTATTCCAGTGTTATAGTGCTGTTAGGATATAACATACCCCCCTTATTCCAGTGTTATAGTGCTGTTAGGATATAACATACCCCCCTTATTCCAGTGCTATAGTGCTGTTAGGATATAACATATCACTGTAGCAGTGTTTCGGCTTACTGGGAGTTTCCTTTGATATTAATAATCCTCTTAAATCACTGGACACCTTCAATACTTCCAATCAGCCTCTCCCAAATGGCACCCTACAGTATTCCCTGTATGGTGCATTACATTTCATCAGGGCCCATAAGGCCATAGTCAAAAGTAGTGCTCTACGTAGTGAACAAGGTGCCGTTTGGGACACAGACCCATATATCAACTCTCCCAAATGGGTCTGCTGCAGTAATACTAGTGTCCATAAAATACATGGCCTGGCTATTACAACTAATAGCCTGTGTTAGTTAGTTAGTTAGGCTAGCTATTACAACTAATAGTTAGGCTATTACAACTAATAGTTAGTTAGGCTATTACAACTAATAGTTAGTTAGGCTATTACAACTAATAGTTAGGATATTACAACTAATAGTTAGTTAGGCTATTACACCTAATAGTTAGTTAGGCTATTGCAACTAATAGTTAGTTAGGCTATTGCAACTAATAGTTAGTTAGGCTATTGCAACTAATAGTTAGTTAGGCTATTGCAACTAATAGTTAGTTAGGCTATTACAACTAATAGTTAGTTAGGCTATTGCAACTAATAGTTAGTTAGGCTATTGCAACTAATAGTTAGTTAGGCTATTACAACTAATAGCCTATGTTAGCCAAACTAACTAACATAGGCTATTTGCTTTAATAACCAAACTAACTAACATAGGCTGGTAGTTGTAATAGTTAGTTAGGCTATTTTAGTCAGTTAGTTCATTATGATATAGATTACAGCTAATAACCTATGTTAGGCTATTACAACTAATAACCTACTAACTAACGTATGCTATTACAACTAATAGCCTACTAACTAACGTATGCTTTTACAACTAATAGCCTACTAACTAACGTATGCTTTTACAACTAATAGCCTTCTAACTAATATATGCTATTAGTTTTAATAGATAGCCTAACTAACAAACTAACATAGGCTAGATAAGCTAGATTGTTAATTAGTTCGGCTATATATTACAACTAATAGCATATATTAGTTAGTCAGGCTAACATAGGCTATTAGTTGTAATAGATCGTCTAACTAACTAACATAGGCTATTAGTTGTAATAGCTAGTCTAACTAACTAACATAGGCTATTAGTTGTAATATATAGGCTGTTAGTTGTAATATATGGGCTGTTAGTTGTAATATATATGCTATTAGTTGTAATATATAGGCTGTTAGTTGTAATAGATAGGCTATTCGTTGTAATATATCGGCTGTTAGTTGTAATATATAGGTTATTAGTTGTAATATATAGGCTATTAGTTGTAATATATGGGCTGTTAGTTGTAATATATATGCTATTAGTTGTAATATATATGCTATTAGTTGTAATAGATAGGCTATTAGTTGTAATATATAGGCTATTAGTTGTAATATATAGGCTGTTAGTTGTAATAGATAGGCTATTAGTCGTAATATATTGTTAGTTAGGCTATCTATTACAACTAATAGCCTCTGTAAGTTATTTCGTTAGTTAGGCAGAGATGTGTGGAGATGCATTGACTTGTATTATATTACATAATCTCTCTGTCTGTGTGTGTGTCTGTGTGTGTGTGTGTGTTTGTGTGTGTTGTGTGTTGCATCCTTCTAAATAAATACAGCTGCCTGTGCTCCTATGCACACAATCATATTAACAATTTGCCATTTTGAATGCAACTCCCTATTTATAGACCAGTATGAAATGTAGGCTATTATGTAAATCCCGTGCCAATTATAGACTGCATCTATAAATATTTTAACTCTTAATTTCACTAAATCACATAATGTGGTCCCTCTTATTCATCTCCTCTCTTTTCCTCTGTCCCCTCTGCCCTCTCTTCCATCTCTCTCCTCTCTTTTCCTCTGCTCTCTCTTTCCCTCTCTCTGTCATCTCTCTCTCTCTCCTCTGCCCCCTCTTTCCCTCTCCCTCTCTAACCATGTGATTTACATGTTTGACAATGTTCGATCATGTCCCTCAGTTCCGGTTGCTAGGGAGGGAAGACAGTCCTAGGCAACGTTGTCTTCAAACCTCCAACAGCCGAGACTTGAGAAACAGGATACAGTAGTTTTAACAATCAGAGGCGACAGTGAAGTGGACCGAGTGACCGCGCGCAACCGATAGTTTTCATAGTAGCCAATAGAAAATTCTCCATCTTGTAAACAGACGACGGTCTAGTGACTTTGAGCAACAAGATGACAACATTAACGAATGCCGAAAATGCAATAAGTGCACAACCGTTGTCATCAAAGCGCGAGTGAGTGAGAACCAAAGTGGACTTCGCTTTGCTTTTTCACTTTGCCGTTGGCCAGGTCAACACATCACCATCATCACACCGCTGCGTAGCTGTCTGCGCGTCGCGCCGGGCTCCGAGTTGCTCTCTCGACGGACCAACCGGACAATCATCACGGAAAAGGACATTCAGCGTAAACCAGACCGTCTCCATGCGGACCGAAAACTGCGTCCTCACATCATCGGATCCATGGAACAGGTGACACTGACATCTGCTCCGTCTGTTGGGCAGAATTCAAGCTGATCTGGGATGAAATGTCCGGGAGCCTGCGGTTATCGTCTGTCACACAGGGCAGAGAACACATCTACTGAACACTTCCATGGAGTAAAGTAGCCGACAGAAGCGGACAGCATCCAAATGAACGTAGGATACCCAAATGGCGAGTCTGCATCTGTTGGAAGTTTGTGGAGCCATTTTATCTGTTCTGGGAAGACATTTATAGTCTTATTTGCATTGGTCGACTGCTCTGTCTGACTCCAAACAGACACAAAGGGACTATTTTTATCATAAAAATTCAGCTTTATATTGTTGAGTTAATTGATTGTTGTTATCACCACTACTTTAATCAATACTCAGCTGCTTTTGGTTGTTGATAATAATCAAATAATCAATTACAAATCCATCAATATTATTGTAATGTATAGATGTCAGTTGACATCTCATGTAATGTGTGGTGGTCAGGCAGTGACACTCTTAGTATTATGTGCTGCTCTGTGGCTGCTGAGCTAGCAGAGAGTAGTCAGGGGCCTATTAGCAGAGAGTAGTCAGGGGCCTATTAGCAGAGAGTAGTCACTGGCCTATTAGCAGAGAGTAGTCACTGGCCTATTAGCAGAGAGTAGTCAGGGGCCTATTAGCAGAGAGTAGTCACTGGCCTATTAGCAGAGAGTAGTCAGGGGCCTATTAGCAGAGAGTAGTCAGGGACCTATTAGCAGAGAGTAGTCACTGGCTTATTAGCAGAGAGGAATCAGAGGCCTATTAGCAGAGAGGAATCAGAGGCCTATTAGCAGAGGGTAATCACTGGCCTATTAGCAGGGAGTAATCAGGGGCCTATTAGCAGAGAGTAGTCACTGGCCTATTAGCAGAGGGTAATCACTGGCCTATTAGCAGGGAGTAATCACTGGCCTATTAGCAGGGAGTAATCACTGGCCTATTAGCAGGGAGTTATCACTGGCCTATTAGCAGGGAGTAATCACTGGCCTATTAGCAGAGGGTAATCACTGGCCTATTAGCAGGGAGTAATCACTGGCCTATTAGCAGGGAGTAATCACTGGCCTATTAGCAGAGAGTTATCACTGGCCTATTAGCAGAGAGTTATCACTGGCCTATTAGCAGAGAGTTATCACTGGCCTATTAGCAGGGAGTAATCACTGGCCTATTAGCAGGGAGTAATCACTGGCCTATTAGCAGGGAGTAATCACTGGCCTATTAGCAGAGAGTTATCACTGGCCTATTAGCAGAGAGTTATCACTGGCCTATTAGCAGAGAGTTATCACTGGCCTATTAGCAGAGAGTAATCAGGGGCATATTAGCAGAGAGTAATCACTGGCCTATTAGTAGAGAGGAATCAGAGGCCTATTAGCAGAGAGGAATCAGAGGCCTATTAGCAGAGAGTTATCACTGGCCTATTAGCAAGAGGAAACATGGGCCTATTAGCAGAGAGGAATCAGAGGCCTATTAGCAGAGAGTTATCACTGGCCTATTAGCAGAGCGTAATCACTGGCCTATTAGCAGAGAGGAATCAGGGGCCTATTAGCAGAGAGTAATCAGGGGCCTATTAGCAGAGAGTAATCACTGGCCTATTAGCAGAGCGTTATCACTGGCCTATTAGCAGAGAGTAATCAGGGGCCTATTAGCAGAGAGCAATCGGGCCTATTAGCAGAGAGTAATCAGGGACCTATTAGCAGAGAGTATTCACTGGTCTATTAGCAGAGAGTTATCACTGGCCTATTAGCAGAGAGGAATCACTGGCCTATTAAGGAACACAATGCCCCCTGTTGCTGCGGGTCCTGCCACTGGCTCCTTTCTCCACCAGTTCAGAGTAGTAGCCTCCGACCGAGCTGACCAGCACCAGCCGTTCAGAGTAGGAGCCTCCGACCGGGTTGACCAGTCTCAGAACCAGCAACAGTCTCAGTCACAGCCAGTCCAGCCCCAACCAGACCAGCCCCAACCAGACCATCTTCAAACCCATTCTCAGTTCAGATTCAGAGCAACAGTCCATGGTCATACAGGTGTAGAGCCTCAGAACCGGCCTCAGACCCAGGCCCCAGATACAGCCTCGTACACGTCCTCAGACACTGTCCCATCCTGACCAGCCTCTCTGCTAGTCTCAGCTCCAGTCTCAGCTCCAGCCTCAGCTCCAGTCTCAGCCCCAGCCTCAGCCCCAGACAGTGTTGGAGCCCCAGTCTCAGCCCCAGACAGTGTTGGAGCCCCAGCCTCAGCCCCAGACAGTGTTGGAGCCCCAGCCTCAGCCCCAGACAGTGTTGGAGCCCCAGCCTCAGCCCCAGACAGTGTTGGAGCCCCAGCCTCAGCCCCAGACAGTGTTGGAGCCCCAGCCTCAGCCCCAGACAGTGTTGGAGCCCCAGCCTCAGCCCCAGACAGTGTTGGAGCCCCAGCCTCAGCCCCAGACAGTGTTGGAGCCCCAGTCTCAGCCCCAACCCCATTTTAAGACGAGGCTTCAGCCTCATCCCCTGATTCCATCCTGACTCAGCCAGTATCCAACGGCAGGCTGTCGGGCCACGGGCGTAGCAACGGGCGTAGCAACGGGCACGGTATGGGCAACTCCTCCAGGAAGGAGGAGGACGAGGAAGAGAAGGACAAAGGGAAGGATAAGGATGGGGAGAAGGCGAAGGTAATGGAGGAGGAGAAAAGGAGGAGGAGGAAGAAGAAGATGAAGGAGGAGATGGAAGACGACGAGCTGCCCCTAGGGGTGGAGGAGATGCTGGCAAGCGGAGATCCCGTCTTGGATCTGAGCTATAAAAAGTTCCGCAGGTTGCCCGGTGTGGTCTGTGGGCTACGTCACCTGGAGAAGCTGTATGTGTGTCGTAACAGCCTGCGGACCCTCCCGGAGAACATCGTCCAACTAAAGGGCCTCCGCATCCTGGCTCTAGACTTTAACAAGATGGAGAACGTCCCGTTGGCCATCTGTCAGCTCCGTAACCTGACGCGTCTCTACCTGGGCTCTAACCGCCTGATGTCTCTCCCTCCAGAACTACGTAACCTTCAGAGTCTCCGCTGCCTCTGGATGGAGAGCAACTATTTCACACGCTTTCCCCGTCAGCTCTACGACTTACCCCACCTCAGGTCCCTCCAGATGGGGGACAACAGGCTGCGGACTCTGCCCCCGGACCTGTGGCGCATGGAGGCCCTGCGGGGACTGTGGCTCTACGGGAACCGTTTCACAGAGTTCCCCCGTGTCTTACTCCGCATGGTGGATCTGGAGATCTTAGACCTGGACAAGAACAAGATTGAGGTGTTCCCTAACCTGAGCCGGCTCCCCGCCCTCCGCCTCTTCTCCTACGACCACAACCCAGTGGAGGGGCCTCCTGGTGTCGGGGAAGAGGTGCTGCTGGTTGGAGAGGGGGCCCAGGAGGAACTGCAGGACCGAGTGGACAGGAAGGCTAAGAAGGAGCAGGAGGCGAGGGACGCGGAGGAGGCTGCGCTAGCCGGGGATGGGCCTGTGATCCAGGGCATTCTAAAGACAGCCAAACAGAACATTGCGTCGCACGCCGGGCACAAGCATCACGAGGTGATAACGGCGGCGATGCCCCTAACCGAGGAGGAGAGGAGGAAGAAGGAGATGGAGGCGGAGTTAGAGAAGGCGTTGAACGACTACGGGGCGGGGCTTGAGTACGACTTGGAGGGGATAGAATACGAGAAGGAGGAGTTTATATGTGAGGGGGAGGGGTATGATGGCGGGGAGTTGGAGTACGAACGAGGAGATATAGACTATGAGTATGATGAGGGGGAGGAGCTAGAGGAACCTGGAAGACAAGTGGGCAGGTATTGATGATTGACTAACTTCTCCTCCTCCTCCAAAGCCTCTGACTCCTCCCCTCCTATGTCTAGACTTGTTTGACATTGCAGCAGACATTGCAGGTGACTGACTGATCTACAAGTCACCTTGCAAAATAAATCACTACTTAGAATTATTTGTAGATCAGTCAGTCAGTCACAATTTACCCACAATCCATCACAGATGTGATGCTCTCGGACACAGCCTCTGACTACTGCAACACTCTCAGGGCTATAGGAGGTGATGTGAAAAAAACACCCAGGAATTATCTAGCAAGGTTATCAAAATAGTTTTCTTCTGCCTTTCTTGGCTCCAGCTGTCATAACAATGCCCAACTAGAGGGTTGTTTAACTTTTAGTAAATCTTGTGTGAAATTAATTAATGAATTAAGGACTAGCCTCCTGAACCTGTGGCTGTGATATGTGACTTTCTCTTTCTCTCTGTAGTTAGCATTAGGACAGGGCTGACACTAAATGACTAAACTCATCAGATGTTTTTCTAACTGACCTGTGAATATATATTAATGCACTGCACATTGTGGGGATGAAGGCTGGATGGATGAAGGCTGGATGGATGAAGGCTGGATGGATGAAGGCTGGATGGATGACTGGCTGGAAGGATGACTGGCTGGATGGATGAAGGCTGGATGGATGACTGGCTGGATGGATGAAGGCTGGATGGATGACTGGCTGGATGGATGAAGGCTGGATGGATGACTGGCTGGATGGATGAAGGCTGGATGGATGACTGGCTGGATGGATGAAGGCTGGATGGATGAAGGCTGGATGGATGACTGGCTGGATGGATGAAGGCTGGATGGATGACTGGCTGGATGGATGACTGGCTGAATGGATGAAGGCTGGATGGATGACTGGCTGGATGGATGACGGCTGGATGGATGAAGGCTGGATGGATGAAGGCTGGATGGATGACTGGCTGGATGGATGAAGGCTGGATGGATGACTGGCTGGAAGGCTGGATGGATGACTGGCTGGAAGGATGACTGGCTGGATGGACGACTGGCTGGATGGATGACTGGCTGGATGGACGACTGGCTGGATGGATGACTGGCTGGAAGGATGACTGGCTGGATGGATGAAGGCTGGATGGATGAAGGCTGGATGGATGACTGGCTGGAAGGATGACTGGCTGGATGGATGAAGGCTGGATGGATGAAGGCTGGATGGATGACTGGCTGGAAGGATGACTGGCTGGATGGATGAAAGCTGGATGGATGAAGGCTGGATGGATGACTGGCTGGATGGATGAAGGCTGGATGGACTATGGCTGAATGGATGACTGGCTGGAAGACTGGATGGATGACTGGCTGGAAGGCTGGATGGATGAAGGCTGGATGGATGACTGGCTGGATGGACTATGGCTGAATGGGTGATGGCTGGATGGACTATGGCTGGATGGCTGGAAGGCTGGCTGGATTGATGGATGACTGGCTGGATGGACTATGGCTGGATGGCTGGAAGGCTGGCTGGATTGATGGATGATGGATGGATGAATGATGGCTGGATGATGGATGGATGGATGAGATAGATGGATGGATGATAGATGGATGGATGGATTGATGATGGATAGATGATGGATGATGGATGGCTGGATGGATGATGGATAGATGGAAGGATGATAGATGGATGGATGGATGGATGGATGATGGATAGATGGATGGATGATGGATATATGAATGATGGATGGATGGCTGGAGGATGGATAGATGGATGGATGATGGATAGATGGATGATGGATGGCTGAATGATGATAGATGGATGGATGATGGATGGATGGATGATGGATAGATGGATGGATAGACGGGATGGATGACGGATAGATGGATGACGGATAGATGATGGATGGCTGGATGATGGATGATGGATGATTGGCTGGCAGCGGCATCTTTGCCAACTCTGCAAAGTGGCAGGACTCAGGTGATGCTGTGTGTGTGTGTGTGTGTGTGCTAGGAGTGTGTATCTGAATGCGGACATGTAAGTGTGTGTCTACTTGTGTGCGTGTGTGAACGCGTACACAATTGAATGTGTGTGTGTGTGTGTTTTGAAGTGGGGGTGAACCTATTACCTTGTAATGTGATACAGTTTGTTTTGTCAATCAAAGGAAACCTGCTCTTGCCTCATTAAATAATGATTGAGTTTATCAGGCTGGACTGAGTCAATCATTCATTCACAGACAGACCAGGGTAGCATTTCAAATGGCACCCTATTCCCTATATAGTGCACAACTTTTGACCAGGGCCCCATAGGGTAGCACACTATATAGGGAATAGGGTGTGATTTGGAACACCACCAGGAAGACCAGAGACCAGTCTCAGAGTAGGAGCGCTGATCTAGGATCAGATTAGCCATTTAGATCAGATTGTATCAGATTATATGGAGAGGGGTGATTTGGTCCTAGATCAGATTGTATCAGATTATATGGAGAGGGGTGATTTGGTCCTAGATCAGATTGTATCAGATTTTATGGAGAGGGGTGATTTGGTCCTAGATCAGATTGTATCAGATTATATGGAGAGGGGTGATTTGGTCCTAGATCAGATTGTATCAGATTATATGGAGAGGGGTGATTTGGTCCTAGATCAGATTGTATCAGATTATATGGAGAGGGGTGATTTGGTCCTAGATCAGATTGTATCAGATTATATGGAGAGGGGTGACCTGGTCCTAGATCAGCCCTCCTACTCTGAAGACAAGACAGATTACACGGACCAGGAGAGATCTGATCCTAGGTAGGTCCATATAGGCCTAATCAGTGGAATATATAAAACAGTCAAATGTAATTAAAGACTACTAACTTTTTTCCCCCCTCACTGTCTTTGTAAATGTGTCCATTATTTGTTGGTTCTATCAACCGTTTTGTCTTGTTTGAAGACAGCGACTCTGTGGGTTTTGCCTGTATACATACCATTAGTATAATTTGTACAGTATTCATTAACAAGACAAGACTTCCACCCCCTCCTTCCTTCTGCCAGTGGCAGTGTATTATCAGTACTCTCTTGGGTATGACTGTGCCAAGAGAGAGAGAGAAAGAGACAGGGACAGGGAAGAGAGAGGGAGAGAGAGATGAGAGGGATAGACAGAAAGGGAGAGAGAGAGAGAGAGGGTAAGAGAGAAAGGCAGAGGGGGGAGAAAAATTCGATAGAGAAAGGGAGAGAGAGGAGAGGGGTGATTAGCTGCCTCGAAGAGAGAGAGAGAGAGAGAGAGAGAGAGGTTAATAGCTATCTCGGAGAGAGAGAGAGAGAGAGAGAGAGAGAGAGAGAGAGAGAGAGAGAGAGAGAGAGAGAGAGAGAGAGGGAGGGAGACAGGAGGAGGGAGAGGTTAATAGCTACCTTGGAGAGAGAGAGAGAGAGAGAGAGAGAGAGAGAGAGAGAGAGAGAGAGAGAGAGAGAGAGGTATAGAGGGAGACAGGAGGAGAGAGAGGTGAATAGTTGCTTGGGGTACTTCTCCATAAAAGGCATTTCGAGGGAGACACGTTTTAAACACGAGATGGAATGTCACCAAGAAAACAAGGGAGTGAAGAGAGACTGTGGAGGTACAGTTAGGATCCCAACAAGCACCCTATTGTCCTGGTCAAAAGTAGTGCACTAACTAGATAGTCTGAGCCCTATTCCCTATGGACCTAGTCAAACGTAGTGCACTATTAATTGGACAGTCTGAGCCCTATTCCCTATGGACTTGGTCAAAAGTAGTGCACTATTAACTAGATAGTCTGAGCCCTATTCCCTATGGACCTGGTCAAAAGTAGTGCACTATTAACTAGATAGTCTGAGCCCTATTCCCTATGGTCCTAGTCAAAAGTAGTGCACTATTAACTAGATAGTCTGAGCCCTATTCCCTATGGACCTGGTCAAAAGTAGTGCACTATTAACTAGACAGTCTGAGCCCTATTCCCTATGGACCTGGTCAAAAGTAGTGCACTATTAACTAGATAGTCTGAGCCCTATTCCCTATGGTCCTAGTCAAAAGTAGTGCACTATTAACTAGATAGTCTGAGCCCTATTCCCTATGGACCTGGTCAAAAGTAGTGCACTATTAACTAGACAGTCTGAGCCCTATTCCCTATGGTCCTAGTCAAAAGTAGTGCACTATTAACTAGATAGTCTGAACCCTATTCCCTATGGTCCTAGTCAAAAGTAGTGCACTATTAACTAGATAGTGTGAACCCTATTCCCTATGGTCCTGGTCAAAAGTAGTGCACTATTAACTAGACAGTCTGAGCCCTATTCCCTATGGTCCTAGTCAAAAGTAGTGCACTATTAACTAGATAGTCTGAACCCTATTCCCTATGGACCTGGTCAAAAGTAGTGCACTACATAGGTAATAGGGTGCATCCAAAGAGAACACAACACTACACTCACAGGAGAGGGTCATAGGTCAACCAGCATCACATCTGACCCCTGATGAGTTTATGAAGTGATTCCTTTCCTTCTTTTATTCCAGGGCCCGAAATTCACAAAACGTCTCAAAGATTCTCAGACTACGAGTGCTAATGTGGATCTTTTCCTTTGAAATCATAATGAATAATAAATGGCACGTCGTTAGCTCAACGCACTCTGATTCTGAGGCGCTTTAGTGAATACGGGCCCGGTTCTTTCTGTTGGTCTTCCTTCTCTACCGGTACCTCTGTCCTGTCTCTCTCTAGCCCCATTTATACCTGGTTCTAACAGTGTCCTGATCTTGTCGGCATACTGATTGTGCCTACATTTTCAGACATGCGTCTACAGATGGCATTCAAATGTGTCTCTTATCCATCCACTGTGTCCACATTGTGACTGGCATGCGTATTGTACAGGACTGTTGCTGTGACTGGCTGTATATTGGAAACAACTAGTAGAGACACTGGAATATTCCAGTTATTATGTATTTAATATGTCCTTTTGAAGACCACAATATTATCTGTAAAGTATATTTGTCAGTTTACTTGTCAGATTACTAGTCAGATTAATAGTCAGATTACTAGTCAGGTTACTAGTCAGGTTACTTGTCAGATTACTAGTCAGATTACTAGTCAGTTTACTAGTCAGATTACTAGTCAGTTTACTAGTCAGTTTACTAGTCAGTTTACTAGTCAGATTACTAGTCAGTTTACTTGTCAGATTACTAGTCAGTTTACTAGTCAGTTTACTAGCCAGATTACTAGTCAGTTTACGAGTCAGATTACTAGTCAGTTTACTAGTCAGATTACTAGTCAGTTTACTAGTCAGTTTACTTGTCAGAGTACTAGTCAGAGTACTAGTCAGTTTACTAGTCAGTTTATTTGTCAGTTTACTAGTCAGTTTATTTGTCAGTTTACTAGTCAGTTTACTCGTCAGTTTACTTGTCAGTTTACTAGTCAGTTTACTCGTCAGTTTACTAGTCAGTTTACTTGTCACTTTACTTGTCAGTTTACTAGTCAGTTTACTAGTCAGTTTACTAGTCAGATTACTAGTCAGATTACTAGTCAGTTTACTAGTCAGATTACTAGTCAGTTTAATTGTCAGATTACTAGTCAGATTACTAGTCAGTTTACTAGTAGGATTACTAGTCCGTTTACTAGTAGGATTACTTGTCAGTTTACTAGTCAGTTTACTAGTCAGATTACTTGTCAGTTTACTAGTCAGTTTACTAGTCAGATTACTAGTCAGATTACTAGTCAGTTTAATTGTCAGATTACTAGTCAGATTACTAGTCAGTTTACTAGTAGGATTACTAGTCCGTTTACTAGTAGGATTACTAGTCAGTTTACTAGTAGGATTACTTGTCAGTTTACTAGTCAGTTTACTAGTCAGATTACTAGTCAGTTTACTAGTAGGATTACTAGTCCGTTTACTAGTAGGATTACTAGTCAGTTTACTAGTAGGATTACTTGTCAGTTTAATTGTCAGATTACTAGTCAGATTACTAGTCAGTTTACTAGTAGGATTACTAGTCCGTTTACTAGTAGGATTACTAGTCAGATTACTAGTCAGTTTACTAGTCAGATTACTAGTCAGTTTACTAGTCAGTTTACTAGTCAGATTACTAGTCAGATTACTAGTCAGTTTAATTGTCAGATTACTAGTCAGATTACTAGTCAGTTTACTAGTCAGATTACTTGTCAGATTACTTGTCAGAATACTAGTCAGATTACTAGTCAGTTTACTAGTCAGATTACTTGTCAGTTTACTAGTAGGATTACTAGTCAGATTACTAGTCAGTTTACTAGTAGGATTACTAGTCCGTTTACTAGTAGGATTACTAGTCAGTTTACTAGTCAGTTTACTAGTCAGTTTACTAGTAGGATTACTTGTCAGTTTACTAGTCAGATTACTAGTCAGTTTACTAGTCAGTTTACTAGTCAGTTTACTAGTCAGTTTACTTGTCAGTTTACTAGTCAGATTACTAGTCAGTTTACTAGTAGGATTACTACTCCGTTTACTAGTAGGATTACTAGTCAGTTTACTAGTCAGATTACTAGTCAGATTACTAGTCAGTTTACTAGTCAGTTTACTTGTCAGATTACTAGTCAGATTACTAGTCAGTTTACTAGTAGGATTACTAGTCCATTTACTAGTAGGATTACTAGTCAGTTTACTAGTCAGATTACTAGTCAGTTTACTAGTAGGATTACTAGTCAGATTACTAGTCAGAATACTAGTCAGATTACTAGTCAGTTTACTAGTCAGATTACTAGTCAGTTTACTAGTCAGATTACTAGTCAGTTTACTAGTAGGATTACTAGTCAGATTACTAGTCAGTTTACTAGTAGGATTACTAGTCAGTTTACTAGTCAGATTACTAGTCAGATTACTAGTCAGTTTACTAGTCAGATTACTTGTCAGATTACTTGTCAGATTACTAGTCAGTTTACTAGTAGGATTACTAGTCAGATTACTAGTCAGTTTACTAGTCAGTTTACTAGTCAGTTTACTTGTCAGATTACTAGTCAGATTACTAGTCAGTTTACTAGTCAGATTTGTCGTAGTATATGAACAATATAAGATACTTTTATCTTAAACAACTTCCAGTATAGTGAGGACACTAAGATCCCACAGGACTTGAACCCACTGTCTTGACTTTGTAATCCTCACAGGACCTATTGAAAGGTCTAAATGGAACCCTATTTAATGCATTCTAAATGGAACCCTATATAATGCATTCTAAATTGAACCCTATATATGCGTTCTAAATGGAACCCTAAATAATATGTTCTAAATGGAAGCCTAGAGGGTGCGAACAAAATGGAACCCTATAATGTGCGTTCTAAATGGAACCCTATATAATGCATTCTAAATGGAACACATTGAAGTGTGTTCTAAATGGAACCCTATATTGTGCGTTCTAAATGGAACACAACAAAGTGTGTTCTAAATGGAACCCTATATAATGCGTTCTAAATGGAACCCTATATATTGCGTTCTAAATGGAACCCTATATAATATGTTCTAAATGGAACCCTATATAATGCGTTCTAAATGGAAGCCTATATAATGTGTTCTAAATGGAACCCTATATAATGCGTTCTAAATGGAACCCTATATATTGCGTTCTAAATGGAACCCTATATAATGCGTTCTAAATGGAAGCCTATATAATGCATTCTAAATGGAACCCTATATAATGCGTTCTAAATGGAACCCTATATAATGCGTTCTAAATGGAACCCTATATAATGCGTTCTAAATGGAAGCCTATATATTGCATTCTAAATGGAAGCCTATATATTGCGTTCTAAATGGAAGCCTATATATTGCGTTCTAAATGGAACCCTATATAATGCGTTCTAAATGGAACCCTATATAATGCGTTCTAAATGGAAGCCTATATATTGTGTTCTAAATGGAAGCCTATATAATGCGTTCTAAATGGAACCCTATATAATGCGTTCTAAATGGAACCCTATATAATGTGTTCTAAATGGAACCCTATATAATGCGTTCTAAATGGAACCCTATATAATGCGTTCTAAATGGAACCCTATATAATGCATTCTAAATGGAACCCTATATAATGCGTTCTAAATGGAAGAAAATATAATGCGTTCTAAATGGAACCCTATATAATGCGTTCTAAATGGAACCCTATATAATGCATTCTAAATGGAACCCTATATAATGCGTTCTAAATGGAACCCTATATAATGTGTTCTAAATGGAACCCTATATTGTGCGTTCTAAATGGAACACAACAAAGTGTGTTCTAAATGGAACCCTATATAATGCGTTCTAAATGGAACCCTATATAATGCGTTCTAAATGGAACCCTATATAATATGTTCTAAATGGAACCCTATATAATGCGTTCTAAATGGAAGCCTATATAATGTGTTCTAAATGGAACCCTATATAATGCGTTCTAAATGGAACCCTATATATTGCGTTCTAAATGGAACCCTATATAATGCGTTCTAAATGGAAGCCTATATAATGCATTCTAAATGGAACCCTATATAATGCGTTCTAAATGGAACCCTATATAATGCGTTCTAAATGGAACCCTATATAATGCGTTCTAAATGGAAGCCTATATATTGCATTCTAAATGGAAGCCTATATATTGCGTTCTAAATGGAAGCCTATATATTGCGTTCTAAATGGAACCCTATATAATGCGTTCTAAATGGAACCCTATATAATGCGTTCTAAATGGAAGCCTATATATTGTGTTCTAAATGGAAGCCTATATAATGCGTTCTAAATGGAACCCTATATAATGCGTTCTAAATGGAACCCTATATAATGTGTTCTAAATGGAACCCTATATAATGCGTTCTAAATGGAACCCTATATAATGCATTCTAAATGGAACCCTATATAATGCGTTCTAAATGGAACCCTATATAATGTGTTCTAAATGGAACCCTATATAATGCGTTCTAAATGGAAGCCTATATAATGTGTTCTAAATGGAACCCTATATAATGCGTTCTAAATGGAACCCTATATAATGCGTTCTAAATGGAACCCTATATAATGCGTTCTAAATGGAACCCTATATAATGCGTTCTAAATGGAACCCTATATAATGCATTCTAAATGGAACCCTATATAATGCGTTCTAAATGGAAGAAAATATAATGCGTTCTAAATGGAACCCTATATAATGCGTTCTAAATGGAACCCTATATAATGCATTCTAAATGGAACCCTATATAATGCGTTCTAAATGGAACCCTATATAATGTGTTCTAAATGGAACCCTATATAATGCGTTCTAAATGGAAGCCTATATATTGTGTTCTAAATGGAAGCCTATATATTGTGTTCTAAATGGAAGCCTATATATTGTGTTCTAAATGGAACCCTATATAATGCGTTCTAAATGGAACCCTATATAATGCGTTCTAAATGGAAGCCTATATATTGTGTTCTAAATGGAAGCCTATATATTGTGTTCTAAATGGAAGCCTATATAATGCGTTCTAAATGGAACCCTATATAATGCGTTCTAAATGGAACCCTATATAATGCATTCTAAATGGAACCCTATATAATGCGTTCTAAATGGAAGAAAATATAATGCGTTCTAAATGGGACCCTATATAATGCGTTCTAAATGGAACCCTATATAATGCATTCTAAATGGAACCCTATATAATGCGTTCTAAATGGAACCCTATATAATGTGTTCTAAATGGAACCCTATATAATGCGTTCTAAATGGAAGCCTATATATTGTGTTCTAAATGGAAGCCTATATATTGTGTTCTAAATGGAAGCCTATATATTGTGTTCTAAATGGAACCCTATATAATGCGTTCTAAATGGAACCCTATATAATGCGTTCTAAATGGAAGCCTATATATTGTGTTCTAAATGGAAGCCTATATATTGTGTTCTAAATGGAAGCCTATATAATGCGTTCTAAATGGAAGCCTATATAATGCGTTCTAAATGGAACCCTATATATTGTGTTCTAAATGGAAGCCTATATAATGTGTTCTAAATGGAACCCTATATAATGCGTTCTAAATGGAACCCTATATATTGTGTTCTAAATGGAACCCTATATAATGCGTTCTAAATGGAACCCTATATATTGTGTTCTAAATGGAAGCCTATATAATGCGTTCTAAATGGAACCCTATATAATGCGTTCTAAATGGAACCCTATATAATGCATTCTAAATGGAACCCTATATAATGCGTTCTAAATGGAAGAAAATATAATGCGTTCTAAATGGAACCCTATATAATGCGTTCTAAATGGAACCCTATATAATGCATTCTAAATGGAACCCTATATAATGCGTTCTAAATGGAACCCTATATAATGCATTCTAAATGGAACCCTATATAATGCGTTCTAAATGGAAGAAAATATAATGCGTTCTAAATGGAACCCTATATAATGCGTTCTAAATGGAACCCTATATAATGCATTCTAAATGGAACCCTATATAATGCGTTCTAAATGGAACCCTATATAATGCGTTCTAAATGGAACCCTATATAATGCGTTCTAAATGGAACCCTATATAATGCGTTCTAAATGGAAGCCTATATATTGCATTCTAAATGGAAGCCTATATATTGCGTTCTAAATGGAAGCCTATATATTGCGTTCTAAATGGAACCCTATATAATGCGTTCTAAATGGAACCCTATATAATGCGTTCTAAATGGAAGCCTATATATTGTGTTCTAAATGGAAGCCTATATAATGCGTTCTAAATGGAACCCTATATAATGCGTTCTAAATGGAACCCTATATAATGTGTTCTAAATGGAACCCTATATAATGCGTTCTAAATGGAACCCTATATAATGCGTTCTAAATGGAACCCTATATAATGCATTCTAAATGGAACCCTATATAATGCGTTCTAAATGGAAGAAAATATAATGCGTTCTAAATGGAACCCTATATAATGCGTTCTAAATGGAACCCTATATAATGCATTCTAAATGGAACCCTATATAATGCGTTCTAAATGGAACCCTATATAATGTGTTCTAAATGGAACCCTATATAATGCGTTCTAAATGGAAGCCTATATAATGTGTTCTAAATGGAACCCTATATAATGCGTTCTAAATGGAACCCTATATAATGCGTTCTAAATGGAACCCTATATAATGCGTTCTAAATGGAACCCTATATAATGCGTTCTAAATGGAACCCTATATAATGCATTCTAAATGGAACCCTATATAATGTGTTCTAAATGGAAGAAAATATAATGCGTTCTAAATGGAACCCTATATAATGCGTTCTAAATGGAACCCTATATAATGCATTCTAAATGGAACCCTATATAATGCGTTCTAAATGGAACCCTATATAATGTGTTCTAAATGGAACCCTATATAATGCGTTCTAAATGGAAGCCTATATATTGTGTTCTAAATGGAAGCCTATATATTGTGTTCTAAATGGAAGCCTATATATTGTGTTCTAAATGGAACCCTATATAATGCGTTCTAAATGGAACCCTATATAATGCGTTCTAAATGGAAGCCTATATATTGTGTTCTAAATGGAACCCTATATATTGTGTTCTAAATGGAAGCCTATATAATGCGTTCTAAATGGAACCCTATATAATGCGTTCTAAATGGAACCCTATATAATGCATTCTAAATGGAACCCTATATAATGCGTTCTAAATGGAAGAAAATATAATGCGTTCTAAATGGGACCCTATATAATGCGTTCTAAATGGAACCCTATATAATGCATTCTAAATGGAACCCTATATAATGCGTTCTAAATGGAACCCTATATAATGTGTTCTAAATGGAACCCTATATAATGCGTTCTAAATGGAAGCCTATATATTGTGTTCTAAATGGAAGCCTATATATTGTGTTCTAAATGGAAGCCTATATATTGTGTTCTAAATGGAACCCTATATAATGCGTTCTAAATGGAACCCTATATAATGCGTTCTAAATGGAAGCCTATATATTGTGTTCTAAATGGAAGCCTATATATTGTGTTCTAAATGGAAGCCTATATAATGCGTTCTAAATGGAAGCCTATATAATGCGTTCTAAATGGAACCCTATATATTGTGTTCTAAATGGAAGCCTATATAATGTGTTCTAAATGGAACCCTATATAATGCGTTCTAAATGGAACCCTATATATTGTGTTCTAAATGGAACCCTATATAATGCGTTCTAAATGGAAGCCTATATATTGTGTTCTAAATGGAAGCCTATATATTGTGTTCTAAATGGAACCCTATATAATGCGTTCTAAATGGAAGCCTATATAATGCGTTCTAAATGGAACCCTATATATTGTGTTCTAAATGGAACCCTATATAATGCGTTCTAAATGGAAGCCTATATAATGCGTTCTAAATGGAACCCTATATATTGTGTTCTAAATGGAACCCTATATAATATGTTCTAAATGGAACCCTATATATTGTGTTCTAAATGGAACCCTATATTATGCGTTCTAAATGGAACCCTATATAATGCGTTCTAAATGGAACCCTATATATTGCGTTCTAAATGGAACCCTATATAATGCGTTCTAAATGGAAGCCTATATATTGTGTTCTAAATGGAACCCTATATAATGCGTTCTAAATGGAACCCTATATAATGTGTTCTAAATGGAAGCCTATATATTGTGTTCTAAATGGAACCCTATATATTGTGTTCTAAATGGAACCCTATATAATGCGTTCTAAATGGAAGCCTATATAATGTGTTCTAAATGGAACCCTATATATTGTGTTCTAAATGGAACCCTATATAATGTGTTCTAAATGGAAGCCTATATATTGTGTTCTAAATGGAACCCTATATAATGCGTTCTAAATGGAAGCCTATATAATGCGTTCTAAATGGAACCCTATATATTGCGTTCTAAATGGAACCCTATATAATGCGTTCTAAATGGAACCCTATATAATGCGTTCTAAATGGAACCCTATATATTGCGTTCTAAATGGAACCCTATATAATGCGTTCTAAATGGAAGCCTATATATTGTGTTCTAAATGGAACCCTATATAATGCGTTCTAAATGGAAGCCTATATAATGCGTTCTAAATGGAACCCTATATAATGCGTTCTAAATGGAACCCTATATAATGTGTTCTAAATGGAAGCCTATATATTGTGTTCTAAATGGAACCCTATATATTGTGTTCTAAATGGAACCCTATATAATGCGTTCTAAATGGAACCCTATATAATGCGTTCTAAATGGAAGCCTATATATTGCGTTCTAAATGGAACCCTACTACTTTTGTAGTGCACATCTTTATATTGTGCAATTTATGCCTCCGTTCATCCCATCTATATCGTACTTAGAATGAGTCCCAAATTACACCTTTTTTCCTATATAGTGCACTACCTTTCATGATGGCAGGTATCCTAGTGGTTGGAGCGTTGGGCCAGTAACCGAAAGGTTGCTTGATCGAATCCCCAAGCTGATAAGGTAAAAATCTCTCGTTCTGCTCATGAACAAGGCAGTTAACCCACTGTTCCCCGGTAGACTGTCGTTGTTCTTAACTGACTTGCCTAGTTAAATAAAGGTTCAATTAAAAAAGAATAATCAGGGCCCGAAAGGGAATACATACAGTTAAAGTCAGAAGTTTACATACACTTTAGCCAAATACCATTAAACTCCGTTTTTCACAATTCCTGACATTTAATCCTAGTAAAAAGTCCCAGTTTTAGGTCAGTTAGGATCACCATTTTATTTTAAGAATGTGAAATGTCAAAATAATATTTGAGAGAATGATTTAATTCAGCTTTTATTTATTTTATCACATTCCCAGTGGGTCAGAAGTGTACATACACTCAATTAGTATTTTGTAGCATTGCCTTTAAATTGTTCAACTTGGGTCAAACATTTCGGGTAGCCTTCCACAAGCTTACCATAATAAGTTGGGTGAATTTTGGCCCACAAGCTTTTTCAGTTCTGTCCACAAATTTTCTGTAGGATTGAGGTCAGGGCTTTGTGATGGCCACTCCAATACCTTGACTTTGTTGTCCTTAAGCCATTTTGCCACAATTTTGGAAGTATGCTTGGGGTCATTGTCCATTTGGAAGACCCATTTGCGACCAAGCTTTAACTTCCTGACTGATGTATTGAGATGTTGCTTCAATATATCCACATAATTTTCCTCACTCATGATGCCATCTATTTTGTGAAGTACACTAGTCCCTCCTTCAGCAAAGCACCCCCACAACATGATGCTGCCACCCCCGTGCTTCATGGTTGGGATGGTGTTCTCCTGCTTGCAAGCCTCCCCCTTTTTCCTCCAAACATAACGATGGTCATTATGACCAAACAGTTCTATTTTTGTTTCATCAGACAAGAGGACATTTCTCCTAAAGTATGATCTTTGTCCCCATGTGCAGTTGCAAACTGTAGTCTGTCTTTTTTATGGTGGTTTTGGAGCAGCGGCTTCTTCCTTGCTGAGCGGCTTTTCAGGTTATGTCGATATTGGACTCGTTTTACTGTGGATATAGATACCTTTGTACCTGTTTCCTCTAGCATCTTCACAAGGTCCTTTGCTTTTGTTCTGGGATTGATTTGCACTTTTTGCACCAAAGTACGTTCATCTCTAGGAGACAGAACGCGTCTCCTTCCTGAGCGGTATGACCCTTTCTGAGCGGTATGATGGCTGTGTGGTCCCATGGTGTTTATACTTGCGTACTATTGTTTGTACAGATGAACGTGGCACCTTCAGGCATTTGGAAATTGCTCCCAAGGATGAACCAGACTTGTGGAGGTTTACAATTTTTTTTCTGAGGTCTTGGCTGATTTCTTTTGATTTTCACATAATGTCAAGCACAGAGGCACTGAGTTTGAAGGTAGGCCTTGAAATACATCCACAGGTACATCTCCAATTGACTCAAATGATGTCAATTAGCCTATCAGAAGCTTCTAAAGCCATGACATTTTCAGGAATTTTCCAAGTTGTTTAAAGGCACAGTCAACTTAGCGTATATAAACTTCTGACCCACTGGAAATGTGATACAGTGAATTATAAGTGAAATAATCTGTCTGTAAACAATTGTTGGAAAAATGACTTGTGTCATGCACAAATTAGATGTCCTAACCGACTTGCCAAAACTGGTAGTTTGTTAACAAGAAATTTGTGGAGTGGCTGAAAAACTAGTTTTAATGACTCCAACCTAAGTGTCTGTAAACTTCCGACTTCAACTGTATATAGAGAATAGGGTAGACTACTGTAATTGGACAGCAACATAGATCTACAGCTCTTAGTTCCCTAGTGGAAATATTTAAACCTGCTCCTTGTCTACAGCGCTTAGTTCCCTAGTGGAAATAATAAAACCTGCTCCTCGTCATATTTAAATCCAACGATGTCTTCCCGTGCATACCAAATTGCACACTTCTCCCTATATAGTGCACTGTTTTTGACCAGAACCGTATAGGCCCTTCATAGGGAATAGGGGGCCATATGGGACACATATTCTCTCTTCAGAAAGAAACTCATTAATAAACAAATGATCTAGCATCCAGAGCCACACTATGACAATCAACGATGTTGTCCAAGTCATTTTAGGTGTTTCGTTTTGTGTACTTGTATTTCTTTATTTTGCCTCTATTTTAAACAGGTAACCAACGAAAACACATTTTCTTCTCACATTCTCTTGTTATAATAATAAATCAAATCAAATTGTATATGTCACTTGTGCCAAATACAACAGGTGTAGTAGACCTGACAGTGAAATGCTGAATACAACAGGTGTAGTAGACCTGACAGTGAAATGCTGAATACAACAGGTGTAGTAGACCTGACAGTGAAATGCTGAATACAACAGGTGTAGTAGACCTGACAGTGAAATGCTGAATACAACAGGTGTAGTAGACCTGACAGTGAAATGCTGAATACAACAGGTGTAGTAGACCTGACAGTGAAATGCTGAATACAACAGGTGTAGTAGACCTGACAGTGAAATGCTGAATACAACAGGTGTAGTAGACCTGACAGTGAAATGCTGAATACAACAGGTGTAGTAGACCTCACAGTGAAATGCTGAATACAACAGGTGTAGTAGACCTCACAGTGAAATGCTGAATACAACAGGTGTAGTAGACCTGACAGTGAAATGCTGAATACAACAGGTGTAGTAGACCTGACAGTGAAATGCTGAATACAACAGGTGTAGTAGACCTGACAGTGAAATGCTGAATACAACAGGTGTAGTAGACCTGACAGTGAAATGCTGAATACAACAGGTGTAGTAGACCTGACAGTGAAATGCTGAATACAACAGGTGTAGGTAGACCTTACAGTGAAATGCTGAATACAACAGGTGTAGTAGACCTGACAGTGAAATGCTGAATACAACAGGTGTAGTAGACCTGACAGTGAAATGCTGAATACAACAGGTGTAGGTAGACCTTACAGTGAAATGCTGAATACAACAGGTGTAGTAGACCTGACAGTGAAATGCTGAATACAACAGGTGTAGTAGACCTGACAGTGAAATGCTGAATACAACAGGTGTAGTAGACCTGACAGTGAAATGCTGAATACAACAGGTGTAGTAGACCTGACAGTGAAATGCTGAATACAACAGGTGTAGTAGACCTGACAGTGAAATGCTGAATACAACAGGTGTAGTAGACTTGACAGTGAAATGCTGAATACAACAGGTGTAGTAGACCTGACAGTGAAATGCTGAATACAACAGGTGTAGTAGACCTGACCGTGAAATGCTGAATACAACAGGTGTAGTAGACCTCACAGTGAAATGCTGAATACAACAGGTGTAGTAGACCTGACAGTGAAATGCTGAATACAACAGGTGTAGTAGACCTTACAGTGAAATGCTGAATACAACAGGTGTAGTAGACCTGACCGTGAAATGCTGAATACAACAGGTGTAGTAGACCTGACAGTGAAATGCTCACTTTACAAGCACTTAAAACGTCTTAGGGATAGCCCCCTTTTTTTAAATTTTCGCCTAAAATGACATACCCAAATCTAACTGCCTGTAGCTCAGGACGTAAAGCAAGGATATTCATATATAGGATATTTAAAGGAAACACTTTGAAGTTTGTGGAAATGTGAATTTAATGTAGGAGAATATAACACAATAGATCTGGTTGAATAAAATACAAAGAAAAAAAACAACTGGTCTTTTTCATTTACATTTGGGCAAATCGTGAAGGAGACATTTGCATTCATATTACATTTTTCTGCAAGAATATCGTCAAATCTGTATACTTGGACTTTGATTTAGCTTTTCCAGTATTAGTAGCCATATTATAAGTTCAACATTTGCAAAACGACCAGTTTTCATAACTTCATAACTCTGATTATTCTTATAATTTTTGTCCAAAAGGAAAAGGCATGCTGTCGCAAAAGGTTAGCACCTACATTTTACGACAGACACAGGGTTTCTGTCGCAAGAGCGCAGCTCATTGGCTATCTAGCTAGCTCTGTTTGACCCTGATTGGTGCTTATTTGACAAAGATACAGTCAATCAAATGAAGATCGGACACGACATCGGCGTGCCATGAAGGCGTCGCTTTCTGACCAAATCTGGTGTCCTATAGGATATACTACACCCCTAATGATATAGTGAAGTCTGGTTACGTTCTAGGATCTCTGAGGAATACATATGAACGTGATTTGACTCGTTTAAACAACGTTTAGGGTTAGATTTTCACAGATTCCTATCTTTGCAAATTGAACAAGTGGAAATACAAAATCGATCGTGCATGCTATATGGACCTTTTATGATATTAAAAATGATTTTATCTAACAAAATGCCACTTCATGTTATCTCTGGGACCCTTTGAATGATAAATCAGAGCATGATTTCAGAATGTAAGTACACATTTCACCTTCAGAGGTGAATTTATCAAACCTATCGCAGTGACAAAAGTGTGTGGTTGTTGTAACGGCAGTCTATTTCTTCCTCCTCCTCGGACGAGGAGAGGCGAGAAGGATCGGAGGACCAATGTGCAGAGTGGTAAGTTTCCATGATTTTAATATTCACGAAAACAAGACACGATACAAAATAACAAACGAACTAACCGTAACAGTCCCGTGTGGCACAAACACTGACACAGGAAACAAACACCCACAAACCAAACGTGAAACCCCGGCTGCCTAAGTATGATTCTCAATCAGGGACAACGATTGACAGATGTCTCTGATTGAGAATCATACCAGGCCGAACACAAAACCCCAACATAGAAAAACACACATAGACAACCCACCCCAACTCACGCCCTGACCATACTAAATACATACAAAACAAGGGAAAACAGGTCAGGAACGTGACAGTTGTTAGGAGCTCTCCTCAAACAATAGCATGGCATTTTTTCGCAGTAATAGCTACTATAAATTGGACAGTGCAGTTATATTTACAATAATTTAAGCTTTCAGCCAATATAAGACACTTACATGAACCGACATTTGTTGTTTTTCTAAAATCTACGATCGTGACACAAGGCGCTGCATGATTTACTCCGATCCCTACCAACAATACAGCCCTAACCAAGATAAAGTCACGGACACAGTCAATTTTGTGCTGGATTAAAAACCTATTTCAACAGATGCCATTTTTCCTTGAGCACGCTTCTTAGTCCGGTACTAGGTTTAAGACTAATCTGTGTCCGTCCGGGAAACCAGCCCCCATTGTGTTTTGATACAGTAAGCCGGTGATTATTTAAACTAGTGTAGATTTTGAAAGGGGGGAAAACTGACTGTATACTGTATGTGATTGTGGAGGCTTGGTTGGTGCTGTTGCCTGTAGGGAGCGAGGGTGCGTCTACTGGGGGGGTAAATGATGACACATTCTGCTACACTACTGTGACGCCGTTGCGGCATGACCTCACAAAGGGGTCAGTGTTCTGCAAACTGCCTTTTCATTCCAGGCCTGGATTCAAAAACACTATTCAAAATTCTAAATCTTACAAATACTCTCCTGAGCGTTTGCTTGAGCCTGCCCTGCATGCCAGATAGGCAGGGTTTACCATTGTATTTTTTATTTTCTATGTATTTAACCTTTATTTAACCTTGAAGTCAAGGTACATAATAAGGAATTAGTAATACAAATACCACTATACAAAACATAGATTTAGAATGATGAAAAAACACTTACTTTTGTCTGTGATTAGGTCATTTACCAGTACCCTGAAATGGTGCTTCTAATTGTAAGGTATTCTGCAATGAGTTCCATATAATTGGCTCATCTGTCACAGTAGGCAAGATCAGGCTCAGCTCAAGCACAACTGAAATGTTTGAAATATTTTGAATAGTATTTAAACCCAGGTCTGATGAGGTACCCATTCCAAAGCTCTAACTGGGTGGCTAAACACTGTGACAAACACCAAACCTGGGACCAAGTTCACACAGCGTCTCAGAATAGGAGCCCCCCTGTTTCACACAGCGTCTCAGTGTAGGAGACCCCCCCCCCCCCCCTGTTTCACACAGCGTCTCAGAGTAGGAGCCTCCCCCCTGTTTCACACAGCGTTTCAGAGTAGGAGCCCCCCCTGTTTCACACAGCGTCTCAGAGTAGGAGCCCCCCCCTGTTTCACACAGCATCTCAGAGTAGGAGCCCCCCCCTGTTTCACACAGCATCTCAGAGTAGGAGCCCCCCCTGTTTCACACAGCGTTTCAGAGTAGGAGCCCCCCCTGTTTCACACAGCGTCTCAGAGTAGGAGCCCCCCCCTGTTTCACACAGCGTTTCAGAGTAGGAGCCCCCCCTGTTTCACACAGCATCTCAGAGTAGGAGCCCCCCTGTTTCACACAGCGTTTCAGAGTAGGAGCCCCCCCTGTTTCACACAGCGTCTCAGAGTAGGAGCCCCCCCTGTTTCACACAGCATCTCAGAGTAGGAGCCCCCCCTGTTTCACACAGCGTTTCAGAGTAGGAGCCCCCCCTGTTTCACACAGCATCTCAGAGTAGGAGCCCCCCTGTTTCACACAGCGTTTCAGAGTAGGAGCCCCCCCTGTTTCACACAGCGTCTCAGAGTAGGAGCCCCCCCTGTTTCACACAGCATCTCAGAGTAGGAGCCCCCCTGTTTCACACAGCGTTTCAGAGTAGGAGCCCCCCCTGTTTCACACAGCGTCTCAGAGTAGGAGCCCCCCTGTTTCACACAGCATCTCAGAGTAGGAGCCCCCCTGTTTCACACAGCATCTCAGAGTAGGAGCCCCCCTGTTTCACACAGCATCTCAGAGTAGGAGCCCACCCCCCCGTGTTTAATTCAGTCCTATTAATTATGATCTAAAAAGGGAATAACTGATTGTATATCAGCACTCCTATCCTGAGCAACATGGTCATCTGTCCCGTGGCGCTCTTCACTACCCACATCTGCATCTCAAATGACACACTGGTTCTACTTAGTGCACTACTTTTGACCAGAGCCCTATCTTCTCTGGTCAAAAGTAGTGCACTACATAGGGAGTGGGGTGCCTTTTGGGATACCCCCCCTTGTCTGAATAGAGTTATTTAGCTCATTAGTGTGGGCCTGTTTCATTCTCCGTAGGTCAAGGACAGAAATGGCTGTATATCATTCTGTGTAAAGGTCCAAACCGCCACCCATAGGACTCTGGTTAAAGTCCTAACACTGTGTGCTTTTTCAAAGCTCATCTGCCTCACTCACTCCCTGACTCCCCCCTCTTCACTCCCTGACTCCCCCTCTTCACTCCCTGACTCGCCCACCCGTTACTCCCTGACTCCCCCCTCTTCACTCCCTGACTCCCCCTCTTCACTCCCTGACTCGCCCACCCGTTACTCCCTGACTCCCCCCTCTTCACTCCCTGACTCCCCCCTCTTCACTCCCTGACTCCCCCCTCTTCACTCCCTGACTCCCCCATCTTCACTCCCTGACTCCCCCATCTTCACTCCCTGACTCCCCCATCTTCACTCCTTGACTCCCCCATCTTCATTCCCTGACTCCCCCCTCTTCACTCCCTGACTCCCCCATCTTCACTCCCTGACTCCCCCATCTTCATTCCCTGACTCCCCCCTCTTCACTCCCTGACTCCCCCATCTTCACTCCCTGACTCCCCCATCTTCATTCCCTGACTCCCCCCTCTTCACTCCCTGACTCCCCCATCTTCACTCCCTGACTCCCCCATCTTCATTCCCTGACTCCCCCCTCTTCACTCCCTGACCCCCCCCTTCACTCCCTGACCCCCCCCTTCACTCCCTGACTCCCCCCTCTTCACTCCCTGACTCCCCCATCTTCACTCCATGACTCCCCCATCTTCACTCCCTGACTCCCTCATCTTCACTCACTGACTCCCCCAGCTTCACTCTCTGACTCCTCCCATCTTCACTCCCTGACTCCTCCCATCTTCACTCCCTGACTCCTCCCATCTTCACTCCCTGACTCCTCCCATCTTCACTCTCTGACTCCTCCCATCTTCACTCCCTGACTCCCCCAGCTTCACTCCCTCACTCCCCCATCATCACTCCCTCACTCCCCCATTTTCACTCCCTGACTCCTCCCATCTTCACTCCTTGACTCCTCCCATCTTAACTCTCTGACTCCTCCCATCTTCAGTCCCTGACTCCTCCCATCTCAATATCTGACTCCTCCCATCTTCACTCACTGACTCCCACATCTTCACTCCCTGACTCCCCATCTTCACTCCCTGCCTCCCCCTCTTCACTCCCTGACTCCCCCCTCTTCACTCCCTGACTCCCCATCTTCACTCCCTGACTTCCCCATCTTCACTCCCTGACTCCCCATCTTCACTCCCTGCCTCCCCCTCTTCACTCACTGACTCCCCCATCTTCACTCCCTGACTCCCCCTCTTCACTCCATGACTCCCCCATCTTCAATCCCTGACTCCCCCCTCTTCACTCACTGACTCCCCCTCTTCACTCCCTGACTCCCCCTCTTCACTCCCTGACTCCCCATCTTCACTCACTGACTCCCCCTCTTCACTCACTGACTCCCCCTCTTCACTCACTGACTCCCCCCTCTTCACTCACTGACTCCCCCTCTTCACTCCCTGACTCCCCATCTTCACTCCCTGACTCCCCCTCTTCATTCCCTGACTCCCCATCTTCACTCACTGACTCCCCCTCTTCACTCACTGACTCCCCCTCTTCACTCCCTGACTCCCCCCTCTGCACTCACTGACTCTCCCATCTTCACTCCCCCTCTTCACTCCCTGACTCCCCCATCTTCACTCCCTGACTCCCCATCTTCACTCCCTGACTCCTCCTCTTCATTCCCTGACTCCCCATCTTCACTCACTGACTCCCCCTCTTCACTCCCTGACTCCCCCCTCTTCACTCCCTGACTCCCCTCTCTTAACAACTGTTTTTTTTGGATCGAAATAGCAGCAATCATGTATTTGTAAATTTGCTAAATTGTAATTACTTCGCCACCATTGGCCTATTTATTGCCTTACCTCCTTACGCCCTTTGCACACACTGTATATAGACTTATTCTATTGCGTTATTGACTGTACGTTTTGTTTATTCCATGTATAACTCTGTGTTGTTGTTAGTGTCGCACTGCTTTGCTTTATCTTGGCCAGGTCGCAGTTGTATATGAGAACTTGTTTTCAACTAGCATACCTGGTTAAAACCTCTTGAGAGTATAGGGGGTGCTGTTTCGACTTTGTGAAAATTGGTCTCCAAATTAAACTGCCTCGTACTCAATTCTTGCTCGTACAATATGCATATTATTATTACTATTGGATAGAAAACACTCTCTAGTTTCTAAAACCATTTGAATTATGTCTCTGAGTGAAACAGAACTCCTTCTGCAGCACATTTCCTGCCAGGGAGTGAGATTTCAGAAATCTCGGTCCCTGTTCTGAGGTCAGTTTATAAGTCCCTGTGTACGCTGTGGGGCTACAAACACTGCATACGCCTTCCTCTAGATGTCAGTAAGCGGGGAGATTTTGAATGGAGTCGATTGCGCAATCTGGGACCTTATATAAGACCCTGGAGCGGAAGTACCTTCCTTTTCAACCGTGCGCCTGACGCAGAATGGACGTCGGACTGGCCTCCTTCCAAGCTTTGGTTTAGCCAGTTCTATATCTCCGGTCATGTTTTTATTCGTTATAGTTGTTAAAGACATCATAAGGTAGTTAATTTAAACCGACTTATAGCAATTTATATCAGTTTATTGCGATTTTCTGGCATTTCTTTGTGACGCACTTTCAAGAGTTGGACACTTTTCCGGTACATGCCGAACGTTAGTGGCCATTTCGACAGGACAAGAGGACATCTTTCGACCAAAAGACGATTGTTCTGGACAAAGGACACCTTTCCCAAGATTCTGATGGGAGTTCATCTAAAAGTAAGAACTATTTATGCTGATAAATCGTTGTTCTGTTGAAAAATTTTAAATGCATAAGCCGCCATTAATTTTTGGGTAGCTTCGCTTTAGCGCACCCTGTATTGCGCAGTAAGGTTAATTTTAAAAATGTAATTCAGCGATTGCATTAAGAACTAATTTGTCTTTCAATTGCTGTCCAACCTGTATTTTTTTAGTCAAGTTTATGAATAGTTTTCGATAAAAATAGGTGTCTTTCCAAGATGGCGCCGGACAGATTGCTTGAGTAGTTGGACACTATTTTCATTGTATAAGCACGATTTGTGCCGCTAAATATGCACATTTTCGAACAAACTCTATATGCATTGTGTAATATGATGTTACAGGACTGTCATCTGAAGAATTCTGAGAAGGTTAGTGAAAAAATTAATATATTTTGGTGGTGATAACGTTATCGCTCTTTTTGCCTTGAATCAATGCTGGGTTGATGTTTGCACATGTGGTATGCTAATATAACGATATATTGTGTTTTCGCTGTAAAACACTTAGAAAATCTAAAATATTGTCTGGATTCACAAGATCTGTGTCTTTCAATTGCTGTACGCTGTGTATTTTTAAGAAATGTTTTATGATGAGTAATTAGGTAATACACGTTGCTCTCTGTAGTTATTCTAGTCGAGTTGTGATGGTGGCTGCAATGGTAAACTATGATTTATACCTGAAATATGCACATTTTTCTAACAAAACATATGCTATACAATAAATATGTTATCAGACTGTCATCTGATGAAGTTTTTTCTTGGTTAGTGGCTATTTATATCTTTATTTGGTCGAATTGGTGATAGCTACTGATGGGGTGAAAAAATGGTGGAGTAAGAAAAACGGTGTCTTTTGCTAATGTGGTTAGCTAATAGATTTACATATTGTGTCTTCCCTGTAAAACATTTTAAAAATCAGAAATGGTAGCTGGATTCACAAGAAGTCTATCTTTCATCTGGTGTCTTGGACTTGTGATTTAATGATATTTAGATGCTAGTATTTACTTGTGACGCTATGCTAGGCTATGCTAGTCAGGTTTTTTACTGGTGGGGGTGCTCCCGGATCCGGGTTTGGGAGGAACTAGAAGTTAATTAAAGGTGAAATAAAAATACAAAAAAAAATCTATGTTTTTTGACACCCTATCCGATAGCCAGTTGAAAATATATTAAGGGGTATTTAATTGGCGATCTGATCTCTGACTTTGTACCTTGACAGTCAGTGCCTGAGATTAATAAACCTGTTAGATGCCTGAGGTTAAACCTGTCTCATGCCTTTAAACCTGTCTCTACCTGTCTGTGTCTGTCCCAGACTGTGTCTGTCTCTACATGTATGTGTCTCTACCTGTCTGTCTCTACCTGTCTGTGTCTCTACCTGTCTGTGTCTCTACCTGTCTCTGTCTCTCCCAGTTTGTCTCTACCTGTCTGTGTCTGTCCCAGTCTGTGTCTCTACCAGTCTGTCTCTACCTGTCTCTGTCTCTACCTGCCTGTGTCTGTCCCAGTCTGTCTCTACCTGTCTGTGTCTGTCCCAGTCTGTGTCTACCTGTCTGTGTCTGTCCCAGACTGTGTCTCTACCTGTCTGTGTCTGTCCCAGTCTGTGTCTACCTGTCTGTGTCTGTCCCAGTCTGTGTCTACCTGTCTGTGTCTGTCCCAGTCTGTGTCTCTACCTGTCTGTGTCTGTCCCAGTCTGTCTCTACCTGTCTGTGTCTGTCCCAGTCTGTGTCTACCTGTCTGTCTCTACCTGTCTGTCTCTACCTGTCTGTGTCTGTCCCAGTCTGTGTCTACCTGTCTGTGTCTGTCCCAGTCTGTCTCTACCTGTCTGTGTCTGTCCCAGTCTGTGTCTACCTGTCTGTCTCTACCTGTCTGTGTCTGTCCCAGTCTGTGTCTACCTGTCTGTGTCTCTCCCAGTCTGTGTCTACCTGTCTGTGTCTCTCCCAGTCTGTGTCTACCTGTCTGTGTCTCTACCTGTCTGTGTCTCTCCCAGTCTGTGTCTACCTGTCTGTGTCTCTCCCAGTCTGTGTCTCTACCTGTCTGTGTCTGTCCCAGTCTGTGTCTACTTGTCTGTCTCTACACCTAAAGAGGTTTCCTGGGAAAAGGGAAAAACAACTGTTTTTTAGTCTAGAATCAGGCGTAATCTGTGTCTGGTAAACTGTCCCCTAAAGACCTTGTCGATAGGTTAGGACCTCTAGGTGTAAAAGCTAAGGTATGTGTTGGACTCCAAGCTGAATGGAACCAGGATCAAGGTTAGGGCTTTGTTGAGGTTCCTTTGTCTGTGTCACACCCTGAACTGTTTCACCTGTCTTTGTGCAAGTCCTGCCAGCGTGTTCACGTGTTTCCTGTGCTCTAGTTTTTATTTTTCTTATTCTACCCAGTTCTGAACTTTCTGCCTGTCCTGACCCTGATCCTGCCTGCCGTCCTGTGCCTGTCCTGACCCTGATCCAGCCTGCCGTCCTGACCCTGATCCAGCCTGCCGTCCTGACCCTGATCCAGCCTGCCGTCCTGACCCTGATCCAGCCTGCCGTCCTGTGCCTGTCCTGACCCTGATCCTGCCTGCCGTCCTGTGCCTGCCTGACCCTGATCCTGCCTGCCGTCCTGTGCCTGCCTGACTCTGATTTGGATTACAACCCTTTGCCTGCCTTGATTTACCTTATGCCTTCCCCTGAACTAATAAACTCTGAGACTCGTACGGAATTAAGGTGTTTGATTCTCCGTTGTTCGGGAGAGAGGCTGCGCATAAGCTGCTCCAGCTACGTCAAGACTCCCGTAGTGTGGCAGACTACGCTGTGGATTTTTCGCACGTTGGAGGCTGAGAGTGCCTGGAACCCAGAAGCCTTGTTCGACATGTTCCCTCATGGATTATCAGAGGTGATTAAAGACGAGCTCGCAGCCCGGGAGCTGCCCATGGACGTCAACTCCCTCATAGCCTTGACCATCCGGATCGATGGGCGGCTATGGGAACGTAGGAGGGAGAGGGAATCTGTTCCCTGTTGCCCTCGCTCATCCTCGATTCCCACCTCGCCTCAGAGGAATCCCGGGAATCCCCGAAGTCTACATTTCCTAGTGAATCCGATATCATCAAGTTCTCTCGGGAATCACCGAGGGCTGCCGACTCACCTCCTCCGGAGCCTATGCAACTGGGCAGGGCTAGATTGTCTCCTGCTGAGCACTTATGCAGACTAAACACCAAGAGCTGCCTATATTGTGGAACTATGCGACATTTCTTATCAACCTTCCCATTAAAAGACCAGGCTCGTCAGTAGGTACAAGTACACTGGTGAGCCATATGGGGAGTTTCCAATCCCTTACTAGTCATAATCCCCTCTATGCTACCCTGCTGTGGGGAGGCCAGTCCAAATCCATCCAGGTGCTCATAGACTCTGGGGCCGACGAGAGCTTTATGGACACTTAACCTGGTGTCGGAGCTGGGCATCTCCACTCAACCCCTTTTCCCATTCCGATGGACGTCAGAGTGCTGGATGGGTGCTCGATTGGAAGAGTCAACCACAGTATGGTTCCTATCCACCTGTGAGTGTCAGGCAACCACAGTGAATCCATGCAGTTTCTGCTCCTGGAGTCTCCTCATGTACCCATGGGGTTTTGGGGTTTTCATGGCCCCAAAGGTACAATCCCCTTATCAACTGGGCTACGGGGTTCTTGTTCTGGGAAATAAAGGCTATGTGAAAAATTGCCAAGAAACTGAAGATCTCGTACAGCGCTGTGTGCCACTGACTAGAAGGCCAGTATCCAGGAGTCGCCTCTTCGCTGTTGACGTTGAGACTGGTGTTTTGCGGGTACTAATTAATGAAGCTGCCAGTTGAGGACTTGTGAGGCGTCTGTTTCTCAAACAAGACACTCTAATGTACTTGTCCTCTTGCTCAGTTGTGCACCGGGGCCTCCCACTCTTTCTATTCTGGTTAGAGCCAGTTTGCGCTGTTCTGTGAAGGGAGTGGTAGACAGCGTTGTACGAGATCTTCAGTTTCTTGGCAATTTTTCACATAGCCTTTATTTCTCAGAACAAGAATAGACTGATGAGTTTCAGAAGAAAGTTCTTTGTTTCTGACCATTTTGAGCCTGTAATCAAACCCACAAATGCTGATGCTCCAGATACTCAACTCATATAAAGAAGGCCAGTTTTATTGCTTCTTTAATCAGGACAACAGTTTTCAGCTGTGCTAACATAATTGCAAAAGGGTTTTCTAATGATCAATTAGCCTTTTAAAATGATAAACTTGGATTAGCTAACACAACGTGCCATTGGAACACAGGAGTGATGGTTGCTGATAATGGGCTTCTGTACGCCTATGTACAGTTAAAGTCAGAAGTTTACATACACCTTAGCCAAATACATTTTAACTCAGTTTTTCACAATTCCTGACATTTAATCCTCTTAAAAATTCCCTGTCTTAAGTCAGTTAGGATCACCACTTTATGTTAAGAATGTGAAATGTCAGAATAATAGTTGAGAGAATGATTTATTTCAGCTTTTATTTATTTCGTCACATTCCCAGTGGGTCAGAAGTTTACATTCACTCAATTAGTATTTGGTAGCACTGCCTTTAAATTGTTTAACCTGGGTCAAACATTTCGGGTAGCCTTCAACAAGCTTCCCACAATAAGTTGGGTGAATTTTGTCTCTTTCCTCCTGACAGAGCTGGTGTAACTGAGTCAAGTTCGTAGGCCTCCTTGCTTGCACACGCTTTTTCAGTTCTGCCCACACATTTTCTATAGGATTGAGGTCAGAGCTTTGTGATGGACACTCCAATACCTTGACTTTGTTGTCCTTAAGCCGTTTTGCCACAACTTTGGAAGTATGCTTGGGGTCATTGTCCATTTGGAAGACCCATTTGCGACAAAGCTTTAACTTCCTGACTGATGTCTTGAGATGTTGCTTCAATATCTCCACATCATTTTCATTCTTCATGATGTCATCTATTTTGTGAAGTGCACCAGTCCCTCCTGCAGCAAAGCACCACCACAACATGATGCTGCCAACCCCGTGCTTCATGGTTGGGATGGTGTTCTTCGGCTTGCAAGCATCCCCCTTTTTCCTCCAAACATAACGATGGTCATTATGGCCAAACAGTTCTATTTTTGTTTCATCAGACAAGAGGACATTTCTCCAAAGAGTACAATCTTTGTCCCCATGTGCAGTTGCAAACCGTAGTCTGGCTTTTTTTATGGAGGTTTTGGAGCAGTGGCTTCTTCCTTGCTGAGCGGCCTTTCAGGTTACGTCGATATAGGACTCGTTTTACTGTGGATATAGATACTTTTGTCCCTGTTTACACCAGCATCTTCACAAGGTCCTTTGCTGTTGTTCTGGGATTGATTAGCACTTTTTGCACCAAAGTATGTTCTTCTCTAGGAGACAGAACGCGTTTCCTTCCTGAGCGGTATGACGGCTGCGTGGCCCCATGGTGTTTATACTTGCGTACTATTGTTTGTACAGATGAACGTGGTACCTTCAGGAGTTTGGAAATTTCTCCCAAGGATGAACCAGACGTGTGGAGGTCTACCATTTTTTTCTGAGGTCTTGGCTGATTTCTTTTGATTTTTCCACGATGTTAAGCAAAGAGGCACTGAGTTTGAAGGTAGGCCTTGAAATACATCCACAGGTACACCTCCAATTGACTCAAATGATGTCAATTAGCCTATAAGAAGCTTCTAAAGCCATGACATAATTTTCTGGAATTTTCCAAGGTGTTTAAAGGCACAGTCAACTTAGTGTATGTAAACTTCTGACCCACTGGAATTGTGATACAGTGAATTATAAGTGAAATAATCTGTCTGGTAACAACTGTCGGAAAAATTACTTGTGTCATGCACAAAGTATATATCCTAACCGACTTGCCAAAACTATAATTTGTTAGCAAGAAATGTGTGGAGTGGTTGAAAAACAAGTTTTAATGAATCCAACCTAAGTGTATGTAAACTTCAGACTTCAACTGTAGATATTCCATAAAAAATCTGCCGTTTCCAGTTACAATAGTCATTTACAACATTAACAATGTCTACAGTGTATTTCTGATCAATTTGATGTTATTTTATAGTACAAAAAATTTGCTTTTCTTTCAAAAACAAGGGCATTTCTAAGCGATCCCAAACTTTTGAACGGTAGTGTCTCACAGCCCTTTGTCTCCTGTTTCCAGGCCCACCCCTCTCCCCCCGTCTCATCGACGGCCAACCGGTGTACATGGTGAGGCGCCTCCTGAAGGTTAGACCGTAGGGCAGGGGATTCCAGTACCTGGTTGACTTACCTTTTGCCTGCCCCTTGAACTAATAAACTCTGAGACTCGTACTATCTGCTTCCTGTTTCTGCGTCTGAGACTTGGCCTGAGCCGTGATGTTTTCATATTAACACAATCTAACAACAGAATCAAAATAAGCCTTTTTTTTTACTTGTTCTGATAATGAGTAAGGATGGCGCGAGGGGTCGGACGATGTGTGTGACAGCGTATTCAGGTTCGGTATCTTGAAGATGAATCCTGAAGGCTCCTGGCAATTAAAAACAATCTCATCAGACAGATAATTGTTTAACTACGAGAGCCCTACAATAGTGGACTGTGTGGCTCAGTTGGTGATAGTGTACCGCTATGTGAATCTAAATAGACTGATCTGCATCCCAAATGGCACCCTATTCCCTAATAGTGCACTATTCTTGACCAGAGCCCTATGGAACCCTATTCCCTAATAGTGCACTATTTTTGACCAGAGTCTTATGGCCATTTGTGACGTAGCCAGATTGCTGTGCATGTGCAGAGGAGCTTGCTTCTCTCTCCTGCCATGTGATAGCTGCATGACACTGATGCTGTGTGAATGAGTCAGCCTGACAACAAATGCTGACAAATACAGCTTCTCTCTCGCTTCGCACAGATTAGCATTTATTGGGATGACTCATGTACCGGAGGCAGCTCTGCAGAATGGTCACTAGCTGGCACAGCCACAAAAGTATACAATCTTATTTTTTAAATATAACCTAACTTTAATTAACCCTTTACCACACTGCTAACCCTAATGACTAATCCCAACCTTAACCCTTTACCACACTGCTAACCCTAATGACTAATCCCAACCTTAACCCTTTACCACACTGCTAACCCTAACGACTAATCCTAACCTTAACCCTTTACCACACTGCTAACCCTAATGACTAATCCTAACCTTAACCCTTTACCACACTGCTAACCCTTAAATTAAGACCAAAAAGCTCATTTTTGTTTTCATAAATTTTTACAATATAGCCAATTTTGACTTTGCAGCTGGCACATCTAGCGGTAATTGCTCAGTTCTGCCTTCAGGACAAGTGTTTGCTTGTGTCGGATGTCGTCCTGCTCCGTGTGGTAAAGGAATATTGTTGAGTCACAGGTTGACAGATACAGGATGACAGATACAGGTTGACAGATACAGCTTGACAAATACAGGTTGACAGATACAGGATGACAGATACAGGATGACAGATATAGGTTGACAGATACAGAATGACAGATACAGGATGACAGATACAGGATGACAGATACAGGATGACAGATACAGGTTGACAGAAACAGGTTGACAGAAACAGCTTGATTGATACAGGTTGACAGATACAGGCTGACAGAAACATGTTGACAGATACAGGATGACAGATACTGGTTGACAGATACAGGTTGACAGAAACAGCTTGACAGATACAGGATGACAGATACAGGTTGACAGATACAGGTTGACAGATACAGGATGACAGATACAGGAAGACAGATACAGGTTGACAGATACCCGTTGACAGATACAGGATGACAGATACAGGTTGACAGATACAGGTTGACAGATACAGGATGACAGATACATGTTGACAGATTCTGGTTGACAGATACAGGATGACATATACAGGTTGACAGATACCCGTTGACAGATACAGGTTGACAGATACAGGATGACAGATACAGGAAGACAGATACAGGTTGACAGATACCCGTTGACAGATACAGGTTGACAGATACAGGATGACAGATACAGGTTGACAGATACAGGTTGACAGATACAGGTTGACAGATACAGGTTGACAGATACTGGTTGACAGATACTGGTTGACAGATACTGGTTGACAGATACAGGATGACAGATACAGGTTGACAGATACAGGTTGACAGATACAGCTTGACAGATACAGCTTGACAGATACAGGTTGACAGATACAGGTTGACAGATACAGCTTGACAGAAACAGTATGACAGATACTGGTTGACAGATACAGCTTGACAGATACAGGTTGACAGATACAGCTTGACAGATACAGGATGACAGATACTGGTTGACAGATACAGGTTGACAGATACAGGTTGACAGATACAGGATGACAGATACAGGTTGACAGATACAGGTTGACAGATACAGGATGACAGATACAGGTTGACAGATACAGGTTGACAGATACAGGCTGACAGAAACAGGTTGACAGAAACAGGTTGACAGAAACAGCTTGACAGAAACAGGTTGACAGGTTCAGGAGAATGGAGTGGTCCTTAAACTTTTCCACCTTGTCAATAATCCATTTTGCTCATATTCTTGATGCAGCTTAAAATCAACCAAAATCAATCCTATTCGCTAAATAACACTGCTAACAGCTCTACACTGAATATACAACACATCAGTGGTGTAAAGTACTTAAGTAAAAATACTTCAAAGTACTACTTAAGTAGTTTTTTTTGGGGTATCTGTACTTTACTATTTATATTTTTAACTACTTTTACTTTTACTTCACTACATTCCTAAAGAAAATAATGTACTTTTTACTCCAAACATTTTCCCTGACACCCAAAAGTACTCGTAACATTTTGAATTCTTAGCAGGACAGGAAAATTGTCTAATTCACACACTTATCAAGAGAACATCCCTGGTCATCCCTACTGCCTCTGATCTGTCGGACTCACTAAACACAAATGCTTCATTTGTAAAATTATGTCTGAGTGTTGGAGTGTGCCCCTGGCTATCCATAAATTAAACAAAACGGTGCAGTCTGGTTTGCTTAATATAAGACATTTTAAATTATTTATACTTGTACTTTTATTTTTGATACTTTTGTATATTTTAGCAATTACATTTGCTTTAAAACGTAGGTATATTTAAAACCAAATACTTTTAGAAGTTCTCAAGTAGTATTTTACCGGGTGACTTTCACTTTTACTTGAGTCATTTTCTATTAAGGTACCTTTACTTTTACTCAAGTATGACAACTGGGTACTTTTTCCCCCAATAAAACATTAGGAACACCTGCTCTTTCCTTGACACAGACTGACCAGGTGAATCCAGGTGAAAGCTGTGATCCCTTTGTTAAATCCACTTCAATCAGTGTAGATGAAGGGGAGGAGACCGGATAAATAAGGATTTTTACGCTTTGAGATACGTGAGGCATGGATTGTGTATGTGTGCCATTCAGAGGGTGAATGGGCGAGACAGAAGATGTAAGTGCCTTCGAACAGTATGATAGTAGGTGACAGGAGCACCGGTTTGTATCAAGAACTGCAACACTGCTGTGTTTTTCTGACTCAACAGTTTCCTGTGTGTAACAACAATGATCCACCACCTAAAGGACATCTAGCCAACTTGACACAACTGTGGGAAGCATTGGAGTCAACATGAGCCAGCATCCCTGTGGAATGCTTTGGACACATTGTAGAGTCCATGCCCCGACGAATTGAGGCTGTTCTGCTTTACAGTGTATAGTGGGCAGGCCTGAGTCAGGTAGAGAGATAGATAGAGTGTGAGCGATAGTGAGCGTACACAAACCCACAAATACTTTTTAAACACATTTAAAACAAATACAATACAATACAATACAAATACATACAATACAATACCAATACAATACCAATACCTATACAATACCAAAACCAATGCAATACCAACTCAATACCAATATAAATACCAATAATAATTCAATACCAATTCAATAGCAATATCAATACCAATATCAATACCAATACCAATACCAATTCAATACCAATATCAATATCAATACCATTATCAATACCAATACAATACCAATATCAATACCAATACCATAACCAATACCATAACCAATACCAATACAATACAATACCATAACCAATACCAATACAATTCCAATACAATACCAATACAAATACTAATTCAATACCATAACCAATACCAATACAATACTATTTCAATACCATAACCAATACCAATACAATACAATACCAATACCATAACCAATACCAATACAATACCAATACAATACCAATTCAATACCAATACCAATACTAATTCAATACCATAACCAATACCAATACAATACTAATTCAATACCAATACAATACTAATTCAATACCAATACAATACCATAACCAATACCAATACAATACAATACAATACCAATACCATAACCTATACCAATACAATACCAATACAATACCATCTGTCAGATGAAGCAGATGCTAAGCTACAGTACTGTTTTTCTAGCACAGACTGGGATATGTTCCGGGATTCTTCCGATGACATTGAGGAGTACACCACATCAGTCACTGGCTTAAACAATAAGTGCATCGATGACGTTGTCCCGATAGTGACAGTACGTACATACCCCAACCAAAAGCCATGGATTACAGGCAACATCCGCACTGAGCTAAAGGGTAGAGCTGCCACTTTCAAGGAGCGGGACTCTAACTCGGAAGCTTATAAGAAATCCCGCTATGCCCTCCGTCAAACTATCAAACAGGCAAAGCTTCAATACAGGACTAAGATCAAATCGTACTACACCGACTCCGAAGCTTGTAGGATGTGTCAGGGCTTGCAAACTATTACAGACTATAAAGGGAAGCACAGCCGAGAGCTGCCCAGTGACACGAGCCTACCAGACGAGCTCAATTACTTCTATGCTTGCTTCGAGGTAAGTAACACTGAAGCATGCATGAGAGCATCAGCTGTTCCGGACGACTGTGTGATGACGCTCTCCGCAGCCGATGTGAGTAAGACATTTAAACAGGTCAACATTCACAAGGCCGCAGGGCCAGATGGATTACCAGGATGTGTACTCCGAGCATGCGCTGACCAACTGGCAAGTGTCTTCACTGACATTTTAAACCTCTCCCTGTCTGAGTCTGTAATACCAACATCTTTCAAGCAGACCACCATAGTCCCTGTGCCCAAGAACACTAAGGTAACCTGCCTAAATGACTACCAACCCGTAGCACTCACATCTGTAGCCATGAAGAGCTTTGAAAGGCTGTCATGGTTCACAACACCATCATCCCAGAAACCCTAGATCCACTCCAATATGCATACCGCCCCCCAACAGATTCAAAGATGATGCAATCTCTATTGCACTCCACACTGCCCTTTCACACCTGGACAAAAGGAACACCTACGTGAGAATGCTGTTCATTGACGAGAGCTCAGCTTTGAACACCATAGTGCCCTCAAAGCTCATCATTAAGCTAAGGACCCTGGGACTAAACACCTCCCTCTACAACTGGATCCTGGACTTCCTGATGGGCCGCCCCCGGGTGGTAGGGGTAGGTAACAACACATCCGCCACACTGATCCTCAACACGAGGACCCCTCAGGGGTGAGTGCTCAGTCCCCTCTTGTACTCCCTGTTCAGTAATGACTGCACGGCCAGGCACAGCTCCAACACCAGCATTAAGTTTGCCGATGACACAACAGTGGTAGGCATGATCACCGACAATGACGAGACAGCTTATAGGGGGGAGGTCAGAGACCTGACCGTGTGGTGCAAGGACAACAACCTCTCCCTCAACGTGATCAAGAAGGAGATGATTGTGGACTACAGGAAAAGGAAGCCCCGAGCACGCCCCCATTCTCATCGACGGGGCTGTAGTGGAGCAGGTTGAGAGCTTCAAGTTCCTTGGCGTCCACATCACCAACATGGTCCAAGCACACCAAGACAGTCGTAAAGAGGACACGACAAAACCTATTCCCCCTCAGGAGACTGAAAAGATTTGGCATGGGTCCTCAGATCCTCAAAGGTTCAACAGCTGCACCATCGAGAGCATGCTGACAGGTTGCATCACTGCCTGGTATGGCAACTGCTCGGCCTCCGACCTCAAGGCACTACAGAAGGTAGTGCGAATGGCCCAGTACATCACTGGGGCCAAGCTTCCTGCCATCCAGGACCTCTATACAAGGCGGTGTCAGAGGAAGGCCCTAAAACTTGTCAAAGATTCCAGCCACCCTAGCCATAGACTGTTCTCTCTGTTACCGCATGGCAAGCAATACCAAAGCACCAAGTCTAGGTCCAAGAGGCTTCTAAACAGCTTTTACCCCCAAGCCATAAGACTCCTGAACATCTAATGAAATGGCTTCCCATACTATTTGCATTGCCCCCCCCCCTCTTTTCGCTACTGCTACTCTCTGTTTATCATCTATGCATAGTCACTTTAATAACTCTACCTACATGTACATATTACCTCAATTACCTCGACTAACCGGTGCCCCCGCACATTGACTCTGTAACGGTACCCCCTGTATATAGCCTCATTATTGTTATTTGACCGCTGCTCTTTAATTATTTGTTACTTTTATGTCTTTTTGTTAGGTATTTTTCTTAAAACTGAATTGTTGGTTAAGGGCTTGTAAGTAAGCATTTCACTGTAAGGTTCTACACCTGTTGTATTTGGCGCATGTGACAAATAAAATTTGATTTGAAAACTGATTGGATTTTCAAGAAGACGTCAACGTAGGGGCATTTCAAAATTTTCATCAGCCTTTTAACCCAAATCCAATGACATGGTGACATTTACTGTTGATTTCACATTTAATTCACATTAGTCATCAACTCAACCAAATGTAAATTAAAATTAGACGTTCAACTGACGTCTGTGCCTGGTGAAAAGTTATCATCGTAGAACAACAATGAACAGTTTATCACGCAACTTTTTAATCATTTTAATTCAGAATAATTACTCCGTTATTATACTGTGCAGATACATTGGTGATAATCTGAAATCTAGCGTGTACATCTGAACAGAGGATTCAACACGAGGTGCAGTAGATCATCCACATCATTATGAGCGCTACCGTTACCTGTCTCTCACAGCGCTCTGTCTACTTACCAGCAGTCTCGTGCTGTGGCTGCTCTTATAGAGTGGGACCCGGGCCGTCTCCGCGATACCGACCGTTGTTATGGAGATCTTCGATATGCTGCCCCCACCTCACAAGGTGAGACAAATGAAGTCACAATAGAAGAGAGGGAAAAGGTTGCGCTGGCAGCTGCCGTTATACCTGAAACGGGCTTAGATAAGATCTGTTTGGGCGCTTGTTTGTGGCCTACTTATCAGGGCTCCAAAGTGGCGCAGCGGTCTAAGGCACTGCATCTCATTGCTAGAGGTGTCACTACAGACCCTGGTTCGACTCCAGGCTGTATCACAACCGGCTGTGATCGGGAGTCCCATAGGGCAGCGCACAATTGTCCCAGCGCCATCTGGGTTTGGCCGGGGTAGGCCGTCATTGTAAAATAACAATTTGTTCTTAACCGCTTAACAGCTCCATTGCTGTTGTCCTTGTTATGTCCTGTCTGGCATGCCATCAAGGGACAAATAGTTGTCATGACAGCACAAACAGACTGCCAGTCGGGATACAACTGGCCAGGGTAAAAAATAACATGATTTTTGTAGCCGACCATTTATCCAACCCAGGTACACAAATCTACATTTAATTTATGAATTATCACGCAAAAATGACCTGTGTGACCTCTGTGGATACCTTGAGGGAGTTACTAATATAGCCTAATATAACCTATATAGCTTGTTAGGAGAGGAAAGAATGGGAGAGGAGAGGAGGGGGGAGGGGAGAGGAGAGAAGGGGGAGGGGAGGGGAGAGAAGAGAAGGGGGAGGGGAGGGGAGGGGAGAGAAGGGGAGAGGAGGGGAGGGGAGGGGAGAGGAGAGAAGGGGAGAGGAGAGGAGAGGAGAGAAGGGGAGAGGAGGGGAGGGGAGGGGAGAGGAGAGAAGGGGAGAGGAGGGGAGAGGAGGGGAGGGGAGGGGAGGGGAGAATATAGACCTTCAAGCACAGGAACACACTCAACACGTGCAGGATAAAACAGGCCCACGGGTCCTGCAGTGGAATGCCAGGAGTCTCATTTCCAACAGACAATAATTATTTAGAGAAACCACAGAGGGCCAGAAGATAAAACCAGACATGATACGTATCCAAGAAACATGGCTTCCCCTCCACCTTGACAACATCTCTGGTTATGTTGGAATGAGACAAGACTGACAGAAAGGTCATGGTGGAGGAGGAGCTACCTTTTTGAAGAGATGGGCCTGACATACAGAGAGCTCTCCACTGACACCCCTCTGGAATGTATAGCGGTGGAGGTGTGGTTAAACGTAGGTGCTTTGGTGGAATCTTTCACAGGAAGAACACTCTGTTGGGGAAGGTTGGCAACATGTTGGTAATGGTCGGGTAGTGGAGGATGTCATGGCGTCTGATTCAGGCACCCACATTAATGTAGCCACCTCAACCATGTCTAGTATAAATCTTACACTGGTGTCAAGTAGGTTAGCGGGAATACGTACAGTGGTGTAAAGTACTTAAGTAAAAATATTTTAAAGTACTACTTAAGTTTTTTGGGGGGGGTATCTGTACTTTACTTTACTATTTATATTTTTTGACAACTTTTACTTCACTACATTCCTAAAGAAAATTATGTACTTTTTACTGCATACATTTTCTCTGACACCCCAAAAGTACTCGTTACATTTTGAATGTTTAGCAGGACAGGACAATTGTCAAATTCATGCACTTATCAAGAGAACATCCCTGGTCATGCCTACCTGGAATCGAACCAGGGTAACATCACGGTGCTACTTCCACAGAGCCAAATAGGAAGAGTTCCAAAACAAGGACAACGAAGAATTTAACTATTTCCCTAAACAAGGAGACCCTGACCAAGACAATCAAACTCTAGTAAACAGAGCAGACAATCCATCATTAACTCCAAACCATTCAGAAAGGGCAAGACTGTCCCCTGGTGGTCAAGTGAGTGCCAGACAGCTGTCAAAGACAACAACAAAAAGCTTCTAGAGCCTTAAAGAACTCACAGGTTCACAGAACTAATAGATTATCAAAGAAAAAGAGAATTAGCAAGAAGAATCATACAGTTTATTGGAGAAAGTACTGTGGCAGCATTGGCTGGGAGACAAACATACGGGCTATGTGGGGAATAATCAGGAAAATGAACGGCATCCACATCCCGGCACTAAAATCTGAGGAGAAGACTACATGGACAGATGAGGAGAAAGCAGACCTACTAGTGCAGCCTGTTGGACGCAGAATTCTCTGTGGCTTAGATCAGTGGTCGCCAACCGGTCGACCTTCTAAGCATTCCTAATGGAACACCAAATATTTCTGTAGAAAAGCCAACAAAAAATAAAGGCTTGCGCTCCTTTTTTAAAACCGTGTTGAGCTGTTGCCGGTAGCTGCACTTGATTCAAAAGTCCTGCGCATCGGGTAAGCGTTCCCATGAGACAATTCCTATTAGTCAGACCGGAAAATCTGCGACTAAATCAGGTGCAACTGCTGCGCTGCCCAATCGGACAGCTCAAATCACCGTGGCTACAGAGCTTCCATGACCCTGGTCACAGCCAAGTTCAATAGGCTACTAGCCTACGTCAGATTTAATCACTTTTAAAACTCTCTGTGGTCAAAGAGGTGCTGTTTTTATGAGTGAGTTCATGTTTAAGTTTATATTCAGCACTGTCACTGTTTGTATTCAACACTATTACAAAACGCTCTTCTCTGTACTTCCGCTCGGGCTGCAGCCGAATAGAATGAGTAGCCAGGTATAGAAAACCCTGCGTTTTATTGTTATTAGCAGCTCGTCGTGTGGAGTTTCATATTAAGGAATTGTTTACTTTCTCTGGTCATAGGAACAACATGAATTTGTGCATGAGGCAGATGCGGTGCAACTCGAGTTTCGCCATCAGGTGGAAGACGGTGTCCCCTCTCTCTGGTCAGTCTCACCGGAGGAAAGGAAGGAGAGAGCATGGACCGTGAGAGGCGGTTGGGAAAAATAGTTTTGAACATTCATTTAACTCGGAATTCCAAGTCGGAAACTCCGGCATCTTTCTAGAGCTCCGACTTTTCGACCTGAAGATCACTGACGTCGTTGACCATCATATGCAGGTACCATCAGTCCAGTAAAATAAAAACGCAAATTATTTCAATTCATGCTCCACAGTGCCTCACAAGTGCAAAAACCAACTGATCTATTTTGTTATCAAAACTCGAGTTTTGAAGTATAATATGGTCTGATTAACAATATTGACAGGTCAATCATATAGCCAATATGCTGTGATAATGTATTAGGCCTACTGCCCAAACCTCATTCCCACAGAACTGTTTGTGTCAGGTTAATGTAAAAAAACAACAACAATCTGAGCAGTAGAGAAAAGGTTGTTGACCATTGGCTTAAGGAAGGCGAGTAAAACAGCTGGATGCTTAAGACCAAGTATGCTATGAAATGTTTCTGAAAACCCGATCAGACAATTCCACACAAATCATTTTTGCAATTTTATAAACAGAGTATGGGAATAAGGAATATTACCAAAGGCCTGGAAACACGCTGTAATATTCCCCATAGCTAAACCAGGAAACACACTGTAATATTCCCCATAGCTAAACCAGGAAACACACTGTAATATTCCCCATAGTTAAACCAGGAAACACACTGTAATATTCCCCATAGCTAAACCAGGAAACACGCTGTAATATTCCCCATAGTTAAACCAGGAAACACACTGTAATATTCCCCATAGCTAAACCAGGAAACACACTGTAATATTCCCCATAGCTAAACCAGGAAACACACTGTAATATTCCCCATAGTTAAACCAGGAAACACACTGTAATATTCCCCATAGCTAAACCAGGAAACACGCTGTAATATTCCCCATAGTTAAACCAGGAAACACACTGTAATATTCCCCATAGCTAAACCAGGAAACACGCTGTAATATTCCCCATAGTTAAACCAGGAAACACGCTGTAATATTCCCCATAGTTAAACCAGGAAACACACTGTAATATTCCCCATAGCTAAACCAGGAAACACACTGTAATATTCCCCATAGCTAAACCAGGAAACACACTGTAATATTCCCCATAGTTAAACCAGGAAACACGCTGTAATATTCCCCATAGTTAAACCAGGAAACACGCTGTAATATTCCCCATAGTTAAACCAGGAAACACACTGTAATATTCCCCATAGTTAAACCAGGAAACACACTGTAATATTCCCCATAGTTAAACCAGGAAACACGCTGTAATATTCCCCATAGTTAAACCAGGAAACACACTGTAATATTCCCCATAGTTAAACCAGGAAACACACTGTAATATTCCCCATAGTTAAACCAGGAAACACACTGTAATATTCCCCATAGTTAAACCAGGAAACACGCTGTAATATTCCCCATAACTAAACCAGGAAACACACTGTAATATTCCCCATAGCTAAACCAGGAAACACACTGTAATATTCCCCATAGCTAAACCAGGAAACACGCTGTAATATTCCCCATAGCTAAACCAGGAAACACACTGTAATATTCCCCATAGTTAAACCAGGAAACACGCTGTAATATTCCCCATAACTAAACCAGGAAACACACTGTAATATTCCCCATAGCTAAACCAGGAAACACACTGTAATATTCCCCATAGCTAAACCAGGAAACACACTGTAATATTCCCCATAGTTAAACCAGGAAACACACTGTAATATTCCCCATAGCTAAACCAGGAAACACGCTGTAATATTCCCCATAACTAAACCAGGAAACACGCTGTAATATTCCCCATAACTAAACCAGGAAACACGCTGTAATATTCCCCATAACTAAACCAGGAAACACGCTGTAATATTCCCCATAACTAAACCAGGAAACACGCTGTAATATTCCCCATAGTTAAACCAGGAAACACGCTGTAATATTCCCCATAGTTAAACCAGGAAACACACTGTAATATTCCCCATAACTAAACCAGGAAACACACTGTAATATTCCCCATAGCTAAACCAGGAAACACACTGTAATATTCCCCATAGCTAAACCAGGAAACACACTGTAATATTCCCCATAGCTAAACCAGGAAACACACTGTAATATTCCCCATAGCTAAACCAGGAAACACACTGTAATATTCCCCATAGCTAAACCAGGAAACACACTGTAATATTCCCCATAGCTAAACCAGGAAACACGCTGTAATATTCCCCATAGCTAAACCAGGAAACACACTGTAATATTCCCCATAGCTAAACCAGGAAACACGCTGTAATATTCCCCATAGCTAAACCAGGAAACACACTGTAATATTCCCCATAGCTAAACCAGGAAACACACTGTAATATTCCCCATAGCTAAACCAGGAAACACGCTGTAATATTCCCCATAGTTAAACCAGGAAACACACTGTAATATTCCCCATAGTTAAACCAGGAAACACACTGTAATATTCCCCATAACTAAACCAGGAAACACACTGTAATATTCCCCATAGTTAAACCAGGAAACACGCTGTAATATTCCCCATAGCTAAACCAGGAAACACGCTGTAATATTCCCCATAGTTAAACCAGGAAACACGCTGTAATATTCCCCATAGCTAAACCAGGAAACACACTGTAATATTCCCCATAGCTAAACCAGGAAACACGCTGTAATATTCCCCATAGCTAAACCAGGAAACACGCTGTAATATTCCCCATAACTAAACCAGGAAACACGCTGTAATATTCCCCATAGTTAAACCAGGAAACACGCTGTAATATTCCCCATAGTTAAACCAGGAAACACGCTGTAATATTCCCCATAACTAAACCAGGAAACACGCTGTAATATTCCCCATAGCTAAACCAGGAAACACACTGTAATATTCCCCATAGTTAAACCAGGAAACACACTGTAATATTCCCCATCGCTAAACCAGGAAACACACTGTAATATTCCCCATCGCTAAACCAGGAAACACACTGTAATATTCCCCATAGCTAAACCAGGAAACACACTGCAATATTCCCCATAGTTAAACCAGGAAACACACTGTAATATTCCCCATAGCTAAACCAGGAAACACACTGTAATATTCCCCATAGTTAAACCAGGAAACACACTGTAATATTCCCCATAACTAAACCAGGAAACACGCTGTAATATTCCCCATAACTAAACCAGGAAACACGCTGTAATATTCCCCATAGTTAAACCAGGAAACACGCTGTAATATTCCCCATAGCTAAACCAGGAAACACGCTGTAATATTCCCCATAGTTAAACCAGGAAACACACTGTAATATTCCCCATAGTTAAACCAGGAAACACACTGTAATATTCCCCATAGCTAAACCAGGAAACACACTGTAATATTCCCCATAGTTAAACCAGGAAACACACTGTAATATTCCCCATAGTTAAACCAGGAAACACACTGTAATATTCCCCATAACTAAACCAGGAAACACACTGTAATATTCCCCATAGTTAAACCAGGAAACACGCTGTAATATTCCCCATAGCTAAACCAGGAAACACGCTGTAATATTCCCCATAGTTAAACCAGGAAACACACTGTAATATTCCCCATAGCTAAACCAGGAAACACACTGTAATATTCCCCATAGCTAAACCAGGAAACACGCTGTAATATTCCCCATAGCTAAACCAGGAAACACGCTGTAATATTCCCCATAGTTAAACCAGGAAACACGCTGTAATATTCCCCATAACTAAACCAGGAAACACGCTGTAATATTCTCCATAGTTAAACCAGGAAACACACTGTAATATTCCCCATAGCTAAACCAGGAAACACACTGTAATATTCCCCATAGTTAAACCAGGAAACACACTGTAATATTCCCCATAGCTAAACCAGGAAACACGCTGTAATATTCCCCATAACTAAACCAGGAAACACACTGTAATATTCCACATAGCTAAACCAGGAAACACACTGTAATATTCCCCATCGCTAAACCAGGAAACACACTGTAATATTCCCCATAGTTAAACCAGGAAACACGCTGTAATATTCCCCATAGTTAAACCAGGAAACACACTGTAATATTCCCCATAACTAAACCAGGAAACACGCTGTAATATTCCCCATAGTTAAACCAGGAAACACACTGTAATATTCCCCATAACTAAACCAGGAAACACGCTGTAATATTCCCCATAGTTAAACCAGGAAACACGCTGTAATATTCCCCATAACTAAACCAGGAAACACGCTGTAATATTCCCCATAACTAAACCAGGAAACACGCTGTAATATTCCCCATAGTTAAACCAGGAAACACGCTGTAATATTCCCCATAGTTAAACCAGGAAACACACTGTAATATTCCCCATAACTAAACCAGGAAACACGCTGTAATATTCCCCATAGCTAAACCAGGAAACACTCTGTAATATTCCCCATAGTTAAACCAGGAAACACGCTGTAATATTCCCCATAGTTAAACCAGGAAACACGCTGTAATATTCCCCATAGTTAAACCAGGAAACACGCTGTAATATTCCCCATAGCTAAACCAGGAAACACGCTGTAATATTCCCCATAGCTAAACCAGGAAACACACTGTAATATTCCCCATAGTTAAACCAGGAAACACACTGAATATTCCCCATAGCTAAACCAGGAAACACGCTGTAATATTCCCCATAACTAAACCAGGAAACACACTGTAATATTCCCCATAGCTAAACCAGGAAACACACTGTAATATTCCCCATAGCTAAACCAGGAAACACACTGTAATATTCCCCATAGCTAAACCAGGAAACACGCTGTAATATTCCCCATAACTAAACCAGGAAACACACTGTAATATTCCCCATAGCTAAACCAGGAAACACACTGTAATATTCCCCATAGCTAACCAGGAAACACACTGTAATATTCCCCATAGTTAAACCAGGAAACACACTGTAATATTCCCCATAGCTAAACCAGGAAACACGCTGTAATATTCCCCATAGTTAAACCAGGAAACACACTGTAATATTCCCCATAGCTAAACCAGAACCGCTGTAATATCCCATAGGAAACACGCTGTAATATTCCCCATAGTTAAACCAGGAAACACGCTGTAATATTCCCCATAGTTAAACCAGGAAACACACTGTAATATTCCCCATAGCTAAACCAGGAAATCACAACTGTAATATTCCCCATAGTTAAACCAGGAACACGCTGTAATATTCCCCATAGTTAAAACAGAAACACCTGTAATATTCCCCATAGTTAAACCAGGAAACACGCCTGTATATTCCCCATAGTTAAACCAGGAAACACGCTGTAATATTCCCCATAGTTAAACCAGGAAACACGCTGTAATATTCCCCATAGTTAAACCAGGAAACACACTGTAATATTCCCCATAGTTAAACCAAGGAAACACGCTGTAATATTCCCCATAGTTAAACCAGGAAACACCCTGTAATATTCCCCATAGTTAAACCAGGAACACAGCTGTAATATTCCCCATATTAAACCAGGAAAACACCTGTAATATTCCCCCATAGTTAAAACCAGGAAACACACTGTAATATTCCCCATAGCTAAACCAGGGGAAACACGTGTAATATTCCCCATAGCTAAACCAGAAACACACTGTAATATTCCCCATAGTTAGAACCAGGAAACACGCTGTAATATTCCCCATATCTAAACCAGGAAACACACTGTAATATTCCCCATAGCTAAACCAGGAAAACACACTGTAATATTCCCCATAGCTAAACCAGGAAACACGACTGTAATATTCCCCATAGTCTAAACCAGAGAAACCATAAGCTGAGAGTATTCCCATTAGCTAAAAACCAGGAAACACGCTGTAATATTCCCCATAGCTAAACCAGGAAAACACACTGATATATTCCCATAGTGCTAAACCAGGAAACACACTGTAATATTCCCCATAGCTAAACCAGGAAACACGCTGTAATATTCCCCATAGTTAAACCAGGAAACACACTGTAATATTCCCCATAGTTAAACCAGAAACACACTGTAATATTCCCCTAACTAAACCAGAAACACACTGTAATATTCCCCATAGTTAAACCAGGAAACACGCTGTAATATTCCCCATAGCTAAAACCAGGAAACACGCTGTAATATTCCCCATAGTTAAACCAGGAAACACGCTGTAATATTCCCATAGCTAAACCAGGAAACACACTGTAATATTCCCCATAGCTAAACCAGGAAACACGCTGTAATATTCCCCATAGCTAAACCAGGAAACACGCTGTAATATTCCCCATACTAAACTAAACCAGGAAACACGCTGTATATTCCCCTAGTTAAACCAGGAAACACGCTGTAATATTCCCCATAGTTAAACCAGGAACACGCTGTAATATTCCCCATGGGAA
>NW_024061342.1:213580-217935 GCF_016432855.1 Salvelinus namaycush | reverse complement strand
CTCCAAGGAACCGTGACAAAACACATTCCTCCCCAACACACATTTACACAGACAGCTCCAAGGAACCGGTGACAAAACATTCCTCACACACATTTACACAGACAGCTCCCAAGGAACCGGTGACAAAACACATTCCTCAACACACATTTACACAGACAGCTCCAAGGAACCGGTGACAAAAACACATTCCTCACACACATTTACACAGACAGCTCCAAGGAACCGTGTGACAAACACATTCCTCAACACACATTTACACAGACAGCTCCAAGGAACCGTGACAACACATTCCTCAACACACATTTACACAGACAGCTCCAAGGAACCGGTGACAAACACATTCCTCAACACACATTTACACAGACAGCTCCAAGGAACCGGTGACAAAACACATTCCTCAACACACATTTACACAGACAGCTCCAAGGAACCGGTGACAAAACACATTCCTCAACACACATTTACACAGACAGCTCCAAGGAACCGGTGACAAAACACATTCCTCAACACACATTTACACAGACAGCTCCAAGGAACCGGTGACAAAAACACATTCCTCAACACACATTTACACAGACAGCTCCAAGGAACCGGTAACAAAACACATTCCTCAACACACATTTACACAGACAGCTCCAAGGAACCGGTGACAAAACACATTCCTCAACACACATTTACACAGACAGCTCCAAGGAACCGGTGACAAAACACATTCCTCAACACACATTTACACAGACAGCTCCAAGGAACCGGTGACAAAACACATTCCTCAACACACATTTACACAGACAGCTCCAAGGAACCGGTGACAAAACACGTTCCTCAACACACATTTACACAGACAGCTCCAAGGAACCGGTGACAAAACACGTTCCTCAACACACATTTACACAGACAGCTCCAAGGAACCGGTGACAAAACACGTTCCTCAACACACATTTACACAGACAGCTCCAAGGAACCGGTGACAAAACACATTCCTCAACACACATTTACACAGACAGCTCCAAGGAACCGGTGACAAACACGTTCCTCAACACACATTTACACAGACAGCTCCAAGGAACCGGTGACAAAACACATTCCTCAACACACATTTACACAGACAGCTCCAAGGAACCGGTGACAAAACACATTCCTCAACACACATTTACACAGACAGCTCCAAGGAACCGGTGACAAAACACATTCCTCAACACACATTTACACAGACAGCTCCAAGGAACCGGTGACAAAACACATTCCTCAACACACATTTACACAGACAGCTCCAAGGAACCGGTGACAAAACACGTCTCAGCAGCTTTCATTATCCCAGACATACAGTACAGGTCACCCAGAAAAAAAGACAAATAAAACCTTTCCTGTTTTCAACCTTTCAGTATTGGTAGGCCGTCATTGTAAATAAGAATTTCGTTCTTAACTGACTTGCCAAGTTAAATAAAGGTTCAATAAATCAAATAAGAATTCCCCTCTGAACTCATGGCTTGTATCTTAGATAGAAGAGAATAGACCACCAAACACACTCATCTGAAAAGACTCCACCTCAGGTCTACAAGCACAGGATGGAAGTTTCACCCGCAGCAGGCTAGAGCTAGTATTCAATATCTTACAGGCTGTTCTCAGGGTCCAACACCAAGTATTCAACATCTTACAGGCTGTTCTCAGGGTCCAACACCAAGTATTCAACATCTTACAGGCTGTTCTCAGGGTCCAACACCAAGTATTCAACATCTTACAGGCTGTTCTCAGGGTCCAACACCAAGTATTCAACATCTTACAGGCTGTTCTCAGGGTCCAACACCAAGTATTCAACATCTTACAGGCTGTTCTCAGGGTCCAACACCAAGTATTCAACATCTTACAGGCTGTTCTCAGGCTCCAACACCAAGTATTCAACATCTTACAGGCTGTTCTCAGGGTCCAACACCAAGTATTCAACATCTTACAGGCTTTTCTCAGGGTCCAACACCAAGTATTCATCATCTTACAGGCTGTTCTCAGGGTCCAACACCAAGTATTCAACATCTTACAGGCTGTTCTCAGGGTCCAACACCAAGTATTCAACATCTTACAGGCTGTTCTCAGGGTCCAACACCAAGTATTCAACATCTTACAGGCTGTTCTCAGGGTCCAACACCAAGTATTCAACATCTTACAGGCTGTTCTCAGGGTCCAACACCAAGTATTCAACATCTTACAGGCTGTTCTCAGGGTCCAACACCAAGTATTCAACATCTTACAGGCTGTTCTCAGGGTCCAACACCAAGTATTCAACATCTTACAGGCTGTTCTCAGGGTCCAACACCAAGTATTCAACATCTTACAGGCTGTTCTCAGGGTCCAACACCAAGTATTCAACATCTTACAGGCTCTTCTCAGGGTCCAACACCAAGTATTCAACATCTTACAGGCTGTTCTCAGGGTCCAACACCAAGTATTCAACATCTTACAGGCTGTTCTCAGGGTCCAACACCAAGTATTCAACATCTTACAGGCTGTTCTCAGGGTCCAACACCAAGTATTCAACATCTTACAGGCTGTTCTCAGGGTCCAACACCAAGTATTCAACATCTTACAGGCTGTTCTCAGGGTCCAACACCAAGTATTCAACATCTTACAGGCTGTTCTCAGGGCCCAACAACTAGTATTCAACATCTTACAGGCTGTTCTCAGGGTCCAACACCAAGTATTCAACATCTTACAGGCTGTTCTCAGGGTCCAACACCAAGTATTCAACATCTTACAGGCTGTTCTCAGGGTCCAACACCTAGTATTCAACATCTTACAGGCTGTTCTCAGGGTCCAACACCAAGTATTCAACATCTTACAGGCTGTTCTCAGGGTCCAACACCAGTATTCAACATCTTACAGGCTGTTCTCAGGGTCCAACACCAAGTATTCAACATCTTACAGGCTGTTCTCAGGGTCCAACACCAAGTATTCAACATCTTACAGGCTGTTCTCAGGGTCCAACACCAAGTATTCAACATCTTACAGGCTGTTCTCAGGGTCCAACACCAAGTATTCAACATCTTACAGGCTGTTCTCAGGGTCCAACACCAAGTATTCAACATCTTACAGGCTGTTCTCAGGGTCCAACACCAAGTATTCAACATCTTACAGGCTGTTCTCAGGGTCCAACACCAAGTATTCAACATCTTACAGGCTGTTCTCAGGGTCCAACACCAAGTATTCAACATCTTACAGGCTGTTCTCAGGGTCCAACACCAAGTATTCATCATCTTACAGGCTGTTCTCAGGGTCCAACACCAAGTATTCAACATCTTACAGGCTGTTCTCAGGGTCCAACACCAATTATTCATCCTCTTACAGGCTGTTCTCAGGGTCCAACACCAAGTATTCAACATCTTACAGGCTGTTCTCAGGGTCCAACACCAAGTATTCAACATCTTACAGGCTGTTCTCAGGGTCCAACACCAAGTATTCAACATCTTACAGGCTGTTCTCAGGGTCCAACACCAAGTATTCAACATCTTACAGGCTGTTCTCAGGGTCCAACACCAAGTATTCAACATCTTACAGGCTGTTCTCAGGGTCCAACACCAAGTATTCAACATCTTACAGGCTGTTCTCAGGGTCCAACACCAAGTATTCAACATCTTACAGGCTGTTCTCAGGGTCCAACACCAAGTATTCAACATCTTACAGGCTGTTCTCAGGGTCCAACACCAAGTATTCAACATCTTACAGGCTGTTCTCAGGGTCCAACACCAAGTATTCAACATCTTACAGGCTGTTCTCAGGGCCCAACACCAAGTCATAACAGTCAACTCTCTTTGGGTTCTGGCTCACATGAGGGTGAGGAGGAGGGTTCTGGCTCACATGAGGGTGAGGAGGAGGGTTCTGGCTCACATGAGGGTGAGGAGGAGGGTTCTGGCCCACATGAGGGTGAGGAGGAGGGTTCTGGCTCACATGAGGGTGAGGAAGAGGGTTCTGGCCCACATGAGGGTGAGGAGGAGGGTTCTGGCTCACATGAGGGTGAGGAGGAGGGTTCTGGCTCACATGAGGGTGAGGAGGAGGGTTCTGGCTCACATGAGGGTGAGGAGGAGGGTTCTGGCCCACATGAGGGTGAGGAGGAGGGTTCTGGCTCACATGAGGGTGAGGAGGAGGGTTCTGGCCCACATGACGGTGAGGAGGAGGGTTCTGGCTCACATGAGGGTGAGGAGGAGGGTTCTGGCTCACATGAGGGTGAGGAGGAGGGTTCTGGCTCACATGAGGGTGAGGAGGAGGGTTCTGGCTCACATGAGGGTGAGGAGGAGGGTTCTGGCTCACATGAGGGTGAGGAGGAGGGTTCTGGCTCACATGACGGTGAGGAGGAGGGTTCTGGCTCA
>NW_024061342.1:143580-208580 GCF_016432855.1 Salvelinus namaycush | reverse complement strand
GAGAGAAGAGGGAGGAGGGAGAGAAGAGGGAGGAGGGAGAGAAGAGGGAGGAGGGAGAGAGCGAGAGAAGAGGGAGGAGGAAGAGAGCGAGAGAAGAGGGAGTTGGGAGAGAGCGAGAGAAGAGGGAGGAGGGAGAGAGAGGAGAGGGTGGTCTGTGAATATAGGCCAGTAAATCAATGAGAGTTAGGTTTTTCAAGAGGAGAAGATGGAGATATATATATAGGAATGGAGACAGATGGAGACTGTAACTGACAGAGTGGAGGATACAGAGACACAGACATAGTGGAGGAAACAGAGACACAGACATAGTGGATGATACAGGAACACAGACATAGTGGAGGAATACAGAGACACAGACATAGTGGAGGATACAGGGACACATACATAGTGGAGGATACAGGGACACAGACATAGTGGAGGATACAGGGACACAGACATAGTGGAGGATACAGGAACACAGACATAGTGGAGGATACAAGGACACAGACATAGTGGAGGATACAGGGACACAGACATAGTGGAGGATACAGGAACACAGACATAGTGGAGGATACAGGAACACAGACATAGTGGAGGATACAGGGACACAGACATAGTGGAGGATACAGGGACACAGACATAGTGGAGGATACAGGGACACAGACATAGTGGAGGATACAGGGACACAGACATAGTGGAGGATACAGGAACACAGACATAGTGGAGGATACAGGGACACAGACATAGTGGAGGATACAGGGACACAGACATAGTGGAGGATACAGGGACACAGACATAGTGGAGGATACAGGGACACAGACATAGTGGAGGATACAGGGACACAGACATAGTGGAGGATACAGGGACACAGACATAGTGGAGGATACAGGAACACAGACATAGTGGAGGATACAGGGACACAGACATAGTGGAGGAATACAGGGACACAGACATAGTGGAGGATACAGAGACACAGACATAGTGGAGGATACAGGGACACAGACATAGTGGAGGATACAGGGACACAGACATAGTGGAGGATACAGGAACACAGACATAGTGGAGGATACAGAGACACAGACATAGTGGAGGATACAGAGACACAGACATAGTGGAGGATACAGGGACACAGACATAGTGGAGGATACAGGGACACAGACATAGTGGAGGATACAGGAACACAGACATAGTGGAGGATACAGGGACACAGACATAGTGGAGGATACAGGAACACAGACATAGTGGAGGATACAGGGACACAGACATAGTGGAGGATACAGGAACACAGACATAGTGGAGGATACAGGGACACAGACATAGTGGAGTATACAAGGACACAGACATAGTGGAGTATACAAGGACACAGACATAGTGGAGGATACAAGGACACAGACATAGTGGAGGATACAGAGACACAGACATAGTGGAGGATACAGAGACACAGACATAGTGGAGGATACAAGGACACAGACATAGTGGAGGATACAAGGACACAGACATAGTGGAGGATACAGAGACACAGACATAGTGGAGGATACAAGGAGACAGACATAGTGGAGGATACAGGGACACAGACATAGTGGAGGAATATACTTCCAGGAATAGACCGACAGTGGCCAAATTCACTGAACACAACATAAAATACAGATTCTGCTCGGCAGAAACTATTCCCGTCTCACACACCTGTCTGCAAGGAGAATGTCTTCTAGAGCTTAGTACATTCCCATCTCTGTTGACAACAAGATGCTGCTTGCTGACAAATTGCTTTGCTGACTAGAATTATATTGCAAATACCCAAATCATTTGCATCTACAAAACTGCACGACTCATCTGGTTGAATTGTTAGCCTTGGTATAAACTAGGACAATTATATTATTTAACCTTTTACTGCAGTGGGCTAAATCAGGGTCACACAAAGTGTTTCTGGGTAGTCTTAAACAAATCTACTTTGAAACAAAAGTATAAACCTCACACACATGGTCATGGGCTTAAAGAAAGAAGACACCTGTACCATGTCAGATATAGAGATGAAATGTATTACATGTTGAGTTTGCATCCCAATATTACACTTTATATACATCACAGAAGACTGAAATATAACAAAACGGTTCGACATAGAAACAACAGATTTTCGGTGTAAAAAAATATATAAATAAATGTTGATCAATTATGAAAAATATTCATAACATTCCATCCACGAGGCCACTAGGTCATTTGACTACCAGAATTATGACATCGGCAAGCTACCTTTTCGGGCTCGTGAGATCAGCTCACTCCACTGATAGCTGCACTGTACCTACGGCAGACGATGATCAGTATACAGAGACTGAAGAAACACTAAATAACACTAAAACATGACAGAGACTGAATAACACTAAATAACACTAAATCACGACAGAGACTGAATACCACTAAATAACACTAAAACACGACAGAGACTGAATACCACTAAATAACACTAAAACATGACAGAGACTGAATACCACTAAATAACACTAAAACATGACAGAGACTGAATAACACTAAATAACACTAAAACATGACAGAGACTGAATACCACTAAATAACACTAAAACACGACAGAGACTGAATAACACTCAAACACGACAGAGACTGAATAACACTAAATAACACTAACACACGACAGAGACTGAATACCACTAAATAACACTAAAACACGACAGAGACTGAATAACACTAAATGACACTAAAACATGACAGAGACTGAATACCACTAAATAACACTAAAACACGACAGAGACTGAATAACACTAAAACACGACAGAGACTGAATACCACTAAATAACACTAAAACACGACAGAGACTGAATACCACTAAATAACACTAAAACATGACAGAGACTGAATAACACTAAATGACACTAAAACACGACACAGACTAATTAACACTAAAACACGACAGAGACTGAATACAACTAAATAACACTAAAACACGACAGAGACTGAATAACACTAAATAACACTAAAACATGACAGAGACTGAATAACACTAAATGACACTAAAACACGACACAGACTAATTAACACTAAAACATGACAGAGACTGAATAACACTAAATAACACTAAAACATGACAGAGACTGAATACCACTAAATAACACTAAAACACGACAGAGACTGAATACCACTAAATAACACTAAAACACGACAGAGACTGAATAACACTAAAACACGACAGAGACTGAATACCACTAAATAACACTAAAACACGACAGAGACTGAATACCACTAAATAACACTAAAACATGACAGAGACTGAATAACACTAAATGACACTAAAACACGACACAGACTAATTAACACTAAAACATGACAGAGACTGAATACCACTAAATAACACTAAAACACGACAGAGACTGAATACCACTAAAACATGACAGAGACTGAATACCACTAAATAACACTAAAACACGACAGAGACTGAATAACACTAAAACATGACAGAGACTGAATACCACTAAATAACACTAAAACATGACAGACTGAATAACACTAAATGACACTAAAACGCGACACAGACTAATTAACACTAAAACACGACAGAGACTGAATACCACTAAATAACACTAAAACACGACAGAGACTGAATAACACTAAATGACAGTAAAACACGACACAGACTAATTAACACTAAAACACGACAGAGACTGAATACCACTAAATAACACTAAAACACGACAGAGACTGAATAACACTAAATAACACTAAAACATGACAGAGACTGAATAACACTAAATGACACTAAAACACGACACAGACTAATTAACACTAAAACATGACAGAGACTGAATAACACTAAATAACACTAAAACATGACAGAGACTGAATACCACTAAATAACACTAAAACACGACAGAGACTGAATAACACTAAAACACGACAGAGACTGAATACCACTAAATAACACTAAAACACGACAGAGACTGAATACCACTAAATAACACTAAAACATGACAGAGACTGAATAACACTAAATGACACTAAAACACGACACAGACTAATTAACACTAAAACACGACAGAGACTGAATACCACTAAATAACACTAAAACACGACAGAGACTGAATAACACTAAATAACACTAAAACACGACAGAGACTGAATAACACTAAATAACACTAAAACACGACAGAGACTGAATAACACTAAATAACACTAAAACATGACAGAGACTGAATACCACTAAATAACACTAAAACACGACAGAGATTTAGTTGCACTTTGAAGACAACGGAATCATTTTAGAATTGAGATATGGAGATAAAATTGCTACAGCCTCACAGACAGATGGACGGAAGGACAGACACACACTGGACACACACACACACACTGGACACACACACTGGACACACACAGGTACAAATGAGGATGCTTGTCATTTAGTCATTTAGCAGATGCTCTTATCCAGACAGCGATATCAGTCCACTAATACAGGACTAGTAAAGGCCCAGTGTTACAGACGTCTATATGGGTCTGTTAATACAGGACTAGTAAAGGTCTGTTAATACAGGACTAGTAAAGGCCCAGTGTTACAGACGTCTATATGGGTCTGTTAATACAGGACTAGTAAAGGTCTGTTAATACAGGACTAGTAAAGGCCCAGTGTTACAGACGTCTATATGGGTCTGTTAATACAGGACTAGTAAAGGTCTGTTAATACAGGACTAGTAAAGGCCCAGTGTTACAGACGTCTATATAGGTCTGTTAATACAGGACTAGTAAAGGCCCAGTGTTACAGACGCCTATATAGGTCTGTTAATACAGGACTAGTAAAGGCCCAGTGTTACAGACGTCTATATAGGTCTGTTAATACAGGACTAGTAAAGGCCCAGTGTTACAGACGTCTATATAGGTCTGTTAATACAGGACTAGTAAAGGTCTGTTAATACAGGACTAGTAAAGGTCTGTTAATACAGGACTAGTAAAGGTCTGTTAATACAGGACTAGTAAAGGCCCAGTGTTACAGACGTCTATATAGGTCTGTTAATACAGGACTAGTAAAGGCCTGTTAATACAGGACTAGTAAAGGTCTGTTAATACAGGACTAGTAAAGGTCTGTTAATACAGGACTAGTAAAGGTCTGTTAATACAGGACTAGTAAAGGCCCAGTGTTACAGACGTCTATATAGGTCTGTTAATACAGGACTAGTAAAGGTCTGTTAATACAGGACTAGTAAAGGCCTGTTAATACAGGACTAGTAAAGGTCTGTTAATACAGGACTAGTAAAGGTCCAGTGTTACAGACGTCTATATAGGTCTGTTAATACAGGACTAGTAAAGGCCCAGTGTTACAGACGTCTATATAGGTCTGTTAATACAGGACTAGTAAAGATCTGTTAATACAGGACTAGTAAAGGTCTGTTAATACAGGACTAGTAAAGGCCCAGTGTTACAGACGTCTATATAGGTCTGTTAATACAGGACTAGTAAAGGCCCAGTGTTACAGACGTCTATATAGATCTGTTAATACAGGACTAGTAAAGGTCTGTTAATACAGGACTAGTAAAGGTCTGTTAATACAGGACTAGTAAAGGCCCAGTGTTACAGACGTCTATATAGGTCTGTTAATACAGGACTAGTGAAGGCCCAGTGTTACAGACGTCTATATAGATCTGTTAATACAGGACTAGTAAAGGTCTGTTAATACAGGACTAGTAAAGGTCTGTTAATACAGGACTAGTAAAGGCCCAGTGTTACAGACGTCTATATAGGTCTGTTAATACAGGACTAGTAAAGGTCTGTTAATACAGGACTAGTAAAGGTCCAGTGTTACAGACGTCTATATAGATCTGTTAATACAGGACTAGTAAAGGTCTGTTAATACAGGACTAGTAAAGGCCTGTTAATACAGGACTAGTAAAGGCCCAGTGTTACAGACGTCTATATAGGTCTGTTAATACAGGACTAGTAAAGGTCTGTTAATACAGGACTAGTAAAGGTCCAGTGTTACAGACGTCTATATAGGTCTGTTAATACAGGACTAGTAAAGGTCTGTTAATACAGGACTAGTAAAGGTCTGTTAATACAGGACTAGTAAAGGTCTGTTAATACAGGACTAGTAAAGGTCTGTTAATACAGGACTAGTAAAGGTCTGTTAATACAGGACTAGTAAAGGTCTGTTAATACAGGACTAGTAAAGGTCTGTTAATACAGGACTAGTAAAGGTCCAGTGTTACAGACGTCTATATAGGTCTGTTAATACAGGACTAGTAAAGGTCTGTTAATACAGGACTAGTAAAGGTCTGTTAATACAGGACTAGTAAAGGTCCAGTGTTACAGACGTCTATATAGGTCTGTTAATACAGGACTAGTAAAGGTCTGTTAATACAGGACTAGTAAAGGCCCAGTGTTACAGACGTCTATATAGGTCTGTTAATACAGGACTAGTAAAGGCCCAGTGTTACAGACGTCTATATAGGTCTGTTAATACAGGACTAGTAAAGGTCTGTTAATACAGGACTAGTAATACAGGACTAGTAAAGGCCCAGTGTTACAGACGTCTATATAGGTCTGTTAATACAGGACTAGTAAAAGCCCAGTGTTACAGACGTCTATATAGGTCTGTTAATACAGGACTAGTAATACAGGACTAGTAAAGGCCCAGTGTTACAGACGTCTATATAGATCTGTTAATACAGGACTAGTAAAGGTCCAGTGTTACAGACGTCTATATAGGTCTGTTAATACAGGACTAGTAAAGGCCTGTTAATACAGGACTAGTAAAGGTCCAGTGTTACAGACGTCTATATAGGTCTGTTAATACAGGACTAGTAAAGGTCTGTTAATACAGGACTAGTAAAGGCCCAGTGTTACAGACGTCTATATAGGTCTGTTAATACAGGACTAGTAAAGGTCTGTTAATACAGGACTAGTAAAGGTCTGTTAATACAGGACTAGTAAAGGTCTGTTAATACAGGACTAGTAAAGGTCTGTTAATACAGGACTAGTAAAGGTCTGTTAATACAGGACTAGTAAAGGCCCAGTGTTACAGACGTCTATATAGGTCTGTTAATACAGGACTAGTAAAGGTCTGTTAATACAGGACTAGTAAAGGTCTGTTAATACAGGACTAGTAAAGGTCTGTTAATACAGGACTAGTAAAGGTCTGTTAATACAGGACTAGTAAAGGCCCAGTGTTACAGACGTCTATATGGGTCTGTTAATACAGGACTAGTAAAGGTCTGTTAATACAGGACTAGTAAAGGTCCAGTGTTACAGACGTCTATATAGGTCTGTTAATACAGGACTAGTAAAGGCCCAGTGTTACAGACGTCTATATAGGTCTGTTAATACAGGACTAGTAAAGGTCTGTTAATACAGGACTAGTAAAGGTCTGTTAATACAGGACTAGTAAAGGTCTGTTAATACAGGACTAGTAAAGGTCTGTTAATACAGGACTAGTAAAGGTATGTTAATACAGGACTAGTAAAGGCCCAGTGTTACAGACGTCTATATAGGTCTGTTAATACAGGACTAGTAAAGGCCCAGTGTTACAGACGTCTATATAGGTCTGTTAATACAGGACTAGTAAAGGTCTGTTAATACAGGACTAGTAAAGGCCCAGTGCACCACTTTGCAAAACAAATATATATATATATATATATATATTTTGCAAGACCCTCAGCACCCCTGCTTCCTGCGGCTATGTTAGACTGCCTGCCGCCCTAGTTATTCTCTATGCAATAGGCTATACTACTGCAAGTGACTTATTACTTGCATTGGGAATGGTGTAAGATCTATTATTATCTAAATAACTATGTTTCACCAATCTGATTTATTCATAGCAATACCTTGTAATAACAGTCGTCCTAGAGCAGCACAGAGACGTCAGAGAAATGCGCCTCCCCCAAGATTCCGGAAGTTGCCAGAATGTAAACATATATTTGAAATATATATATATATATATATATATATATATATATATATATATATATATATATATATATATATATATATATAAAATATAAAAAATCCCAAACCTTGCCTACTCCCTAAAACACTTTGCTCCCTGGCTGACATGCAGCACGTCGTGCCCCGATATGATTAGGTTGTAGGTGAGGGTACCACCTGTCCGCTATCATTGAGGACCCCACTTCAAAACAATAGTATTTTTTTAACCGGCAAGCCAGAGGCCTGGTAATGCCAGCTGATGGTCAGTCCCCTGCCATCCCACTACATGCTCTTTCGGAACGTTTTTAATACCATGTTAACCTTTTTTTTTCTTCCAAATAACCTTTTAACGTTGCTTAGGCATTGCACAACCACACAAGTGAACCATCACTTTAATAACCCATTTACGCCTCGTTTTGTTGACTATGATGTTTTGTACAATTGGAATAGCAGCCAGGAGCAGTGACATTTGCTAAATACTAGATATATAATATCTACAAAGATTGAATTGTGTTAGAAGAAATCAATGGCATAAGGAACCATTGACGACCAGCATACGAGCGCATTCAGGCATGCTTCCATCCCAAGACTCTTTCAGAAACACTCTTTACTATACCCGCTGTTTCTTCTCTGAGCGTCACCGAGAGAAACCGAGAGAAAGAAAGAGAGAGAGAGAGAGGCTGACAAACTGACTACAGCTACCTGCTGGAAGCGAACGCACTGACTGGGAGGAGGAGGATAGGATATTGAAACACGCTCTCTCAACCGAGCAACAAGACAATAAAAACAGCTACAACAAAACCCCACAGTTAGAGAAGAGTTGTGTGTGTTTTCCAGACGGCAAAGAGGACTAATAATCACCATTACCATTGACCCAACGCCATCAGAAAACCCAGGAGTGAATTTATAGCCATGTATTTGAATAGAGAAGAGAACAATAGCAAAGGTAAGAATATTTTAAGAATTGATCCACTCTTTGCGAGGAGCACTCCTTGCCTGACCGTTTCAAGGTGTGTATTTGGGTGCGGGGGTACGGGGGTACGGGGGTTAAACCCGCTGTCTTACGGTACTGTTATGATAATCGCTGTTATGTGTTGGGGATAAGTTGAGGGTCATTGTCACGGACATCTGTAGGGCATCTTGTAGGCTACACATAATGATCCAGACTGATGTTAATGTGTGTCATTGTAGGGCTCTAGGTCACTCTTTTCATCATATCAGATATCATGTCAGCGTTATTTATAAACGAACCTTCCGTTTTCCTTCAGTGCGATGATTTAGGAATACAGGCTGGAATAGCTACTTGTTGTTGGGCATAGATGGTCTGCCTGCCGACGGTTCGTGTCTTTTTGCTATTTTGACATCTATTCACTTGTAAAGGACAACCAAACACAAGGTCACAACAGCATCCACAACGATGACCAAGTGTATGTGTGGAAGAGGCTAGGATATTCTCTCTTCAGATGCCGACATTTGGCGGAAAAGCTACGCGTTATGGATTCGTTTATGAAAGAGAGAGAGAGAGAGGAGGGTGGAAAGGAGGGAGCAATGTCTAGGTGAAGAAGAATAATATGGGAAAGAAAGACGCATTTATTAGGAGTAATCTCTCCCACGTGTTTTGGAGGCGTAATGCGTGATTTGCGGGGTTTTCCAGTGTAATACTCTCTACTAGTGTCCCCCTATCTGGGCCGTGTCGCGTTCATTCGCTCTGGGGCCGGGAGATAATTACCATCACCACCTAGACGAGACCTGAAGGTCTGTAGTAGCCTAATAACACCTGCTGCTGCTACTGGAGGAGGGCGACGGAAGGAGAGAAAGGAGGAGAGCGAGGGAAGGAGAGAAAGGAGGAGAGCGAGGGAAGGAGAGAAAGGAGGAGAACGAGGGAAGGAGAGAAAGGAGGAGAGCGAGGGAAGGAGAGAAAGGAGGAGAGCGAGGGAAGGAGAGAAAGGAGGAGAGCGAGTGAAGGAGAGAAAGGAGGAGAGCGAGGGAAGGAGAGAAAGGAGGAGAGCGAGGGAAGGAGAGAAAGGAGGAGAGCGAGGGAAGGAGAGAAAGGAGGAGGGGCGTTTTTTTTGTTAATTTCCTTTAGACGTTAGATAATGGTCTCGTGCGCTGTGTGACTGATAAGGCCACGATACAACTACCGGTCTGTTTAATATATGTGTGTGTGTGTGTGTGTGTGTGTGTGTGTGTGTGTGTGTGTGTGTGTGTGTGTGTGTGTGTGTGTATGTGTGTGTGTTGTAATATCGAGTACAACAATAACTAGTCTACAGACTGAAGAAGCTTTTTGGGAGGTGGAGTAGTAGACAGAAGGAGGTATTACGTTCCAGTCTTAGAGTCGGAATATTCCACTACTGCTCAGCCCTGGCTGTACATGCATGACATGGGGCTTTTTTTTCACGTGAGTGTGTGGACTTTGACTGGCAGGTTGTTAGTCTGTAATCCGGTAGCCCGGTACGGTCGCGTGCTCTCTGCTCTGGTTTTAAAATTCAACACGCGTCTCAAGGTGGAGAGGAGAGGAGAGAGAGAGAGATGGAGTGGGAGAGAGAGAGATGGAGTGGGAGAGAGAGAAATGGAGAGGGAGAGAGAGAAAGAGAGAGAGAGAGAGATGGAGAGGGATAGACAGAGATGGATAGAGAGAGAAAGAGAGAGAGATGGAGTGGGAGTGGGAGAGTTGTGAGGACCATATCGATGACTAGAAGAGACGGGGCCGGATGACAAATGCCTTGTTCATCTCTCTCTCTCTTTACTGCCAAAACAAGTGAAATAGATAATAAACAAAAGTGAAATAAACAATAAAAAATGAACAGTAAACATTACACTTACAAAAGTTCTAAAGTAATAAAGACATTTCAAATGTCATATTATGTCTATATACAGTGTTGTAACGATGTGAAAATAGTGAAAGTACACAAGGGAAAATAAATCAACATAAATATGGGTTGTATTTACAATGGTGTTTGTTCTTCACTGGTTGCCCTTTTCTTGTGGCAACAGGTCACAAATATTGCTGCTGTGATGGCACACTGTGGTATTTCACCCAGTAGATATGGGAGTTTATCAAAATTGGGTTTGTTTTTCAAATCTTTGTGGGTCTGTGTAATCTGAGGGAAATAGGTATCTCTAATATGGTCATATATTTGGCAAGAGGTATCGCTATCTCTCTCTCTCTACTGGGGAAATACATGCAGTCTGATGTATTGTTGTCTCTACCTTCTTGCCCTTTGTGCTGTTGTCTGTGCCCAATAATGGTACATTTTTTGGTTATTTTAATGTTGTTGTTTTTTATCCCAGGCCCCGTCCCCGCAGGAGGCCTTTTGCCTTTTGCTAGGCCGTCATTGTAAATAAGAATTTGTTCTTAACTTACTTGCCTAGTTAAATAAAGGTTACCTACAATACATCCCAATAGCAAAGCATTCCCTGTATAGCAGTACGGGCGCTGGTCAAATGTAAGCAAAAGGGTACCATTTGGGACGCAGACCTGTCTGCCTGTTTGAAAATTGGCCTCAACTTTCAACTTAACTTCAGCTATAGAAATACCTTTTCCAAGGTTTGGCGGCTGTCCAGGATGGCATTGAATTGGCAGAAATATTGAATACATTTTTTTAAAAGGTTATATAGCTGGAGATGAGAAATGATTAGTTTTTCAGGGTTGCCTCACATTGAAGCTGTTTGGATAACACAATTGAATTATCTCTTAGCAAACATCTTCACACAAACGGATCCTGTGTGAGAAAAAAACTTTAAAATTTCTGACAAATATTATTAAACCTTGGAGAAGTGGGAGAACATCGGAAATAAAATCCCTGACAGCTACGGCAAATAATATTCGCCCCCCACAGTGACATGCAGTTTGTGTACAGTATTTCAGTCAACAAGGTGTCTATGTGTGTCAGTATTTCAGTCAACAAGGTATCTATTTGTGTCAGTATTTCAGTCAACAAGGTGTCTATTTGTGTCAGTATTTCAGTCAACAAGGTATCTATTTGTGTCAGTATTTCAGTCAACAAGGTGTCTATGTGTGTCAGTATTTCAGTCAACAAGGTATCTATTTGTATCAGTATTTCAGTCAACAAGGTATCTATTTGTATCAGTATTTCAGTCAACAAGGTATCTATTGTTATCAGTATTTCAGTCAACAAGGTATCTATTTGTATCAGTATTTCAGTCAACAAGGTGTCTATTTGTGTCAGTATTTCAGTCAACAAGGTATCTATTTGTGTCAGTATTTCAGTCAACAAGGTATCTATTTGTGTCAGTATGTCAGTCAACAAGGTGTCTATTTGCATCAGTATTTCAGTCAACAAGGTATCTATTTGTGTCAGTATTTCAGTCAACAAGGTGTCTATGTGTGTCAGTATTTCAGTCAACAAGGTATCTATTTGTATCAGTATTTCAGTCAACAAGGTGTCTATGTGTGTCAGTATTTCAGTCAACAAGGTGTCTATTTGTATCAGTATTTCAGTTAACAAGGTGTCTATTTGCATCAGTATTTCAGTCAACAAGGTGTCTATTTGTGTCAGTATTTCAGTCAACAAGGTGTCTATTTGTGTCAGTATTTCAGTCAACAAGGTGTCTATTTGTGTCAGTATTTCAGTCAACAAGGTGTCTATGTGTGTCAGTATTTCAGTCAACAAGGTGTCTAATTTCTATTAATTTCCTTCACATGCTGCAGTATATGTTTATCCTCTTATAGAGATACAGGATGAGAACACATGGACATTTGTAAGGTCATAGGGCACATTTTTATAGTTTCTGATGATTAATGATGACCTCTGAACATCACACTCATGTGAGAGAAGCTGTGTCCCAAATCGCACCACATTTCCTATATAGTGCACTGCTTTTGACTATTTGGGATGAAAGTAAAAATGTGGTAAATTGCCTTTCTCTAGAATGCATCATCATTATCAACAGTGGATAATTCTGGGGTGGGACAACACCTGCCCTTCTGGTTGGCTGTCTGGTATCCCTATGGGCTGTATCTCCCTGTCCCATTGGTGGACAAGACAGATGGCTCTAAAGCTATCAGGATCAATTACAACAGATGTCTCATACCCAGTACCGAGTGTTCTTACCTGTCTTGCAGTTTTGGCCTTCTCTGACAGCTGGTGCCAATTCAGTTTGTCCCCTTGGCCCTAAACCTTTCTTGTCCCCTTGGCCCTAACCCTTGCCTGTCCTCTTGGACCTAGCCCTTGCCTGTCCTCTTGGCCATAACCCTTTCTTTTCCTCTTGGCCCTAACCCTTGTTTGCCCCCCCCCCCCCCCCCCCCCCCTTGCCCTAAACCTTTCTTTTCCTCTTGGCCCTAATCCTTGCCTGTCTTCTTGGCCCTATCCATTGCCTGTCCCCTTGGCACTAACCCTTGCCTGCCCCTTTTGCCCTAACTCTTGCCTGTCCTCTTGGCCCTAACCCTTGCTTGTCCTCTTGGCCCTAACCCGTTCTTATCCTCTTGGCCCTAACCTTTGCCTGTCCTCTTGGCCCTAACCCTTGCTTGTCTTCTTTGCACAAACCCTTGCTTTTTCTCTTGGCCCTAACCCTTGCCTGTCCTCTTGGTCCTAACCCTTGCCTGTCCTCTTGGCCCTAACCCTTGCCTGTCCTCTTGGCCCTAACCCTTTCTTGTCCTCTTGGCCCTAACCATTGCATGTCCTCTTGGTCCTAACCCTTGCCTGTCCTCTTGGCCCTAACCTTTGCATGTCCTCGTGGCCCTAATCCTTGTGTCCTCTTGGCCATAACCCTTGCCTGTCCTCTTGGTCCTAACCCTTGCCTGTCTTCTTGGCCCTAACCCTTGCCTGTCTTCTTGGCTCTACCCCTTCCTGTCCTCTTGGCCATAACCCTTTCTTTTCCTCTTGGCCCTAATCCTTGCCTGTCTTCTTGGCCCTATCCCTTGCCTGTCCCCTTGGCACTAACCCTTGCCTGCCCCTTTGGCCCTAACTCTTGCCTGTCCTCTTGGCCCTAACCCTTGCTTTTTACCTTGGCCGTAACCCTTGCCTCTCCTCTTGGCCCTATCCCTCGCCTGTCCCCTTGGCACTAACCCTTGCCTGCCCCTTTCGCCCTAGCTCTTGCCTGTCCTCTTGGCCATAACCCTTGCTTTTTACCTTTGCCGTAACCCTTGCCTCATCCTTTTGGCCCTATCCCTTGCTTGTCCTCTTGGCCCTAACCATTGCTTGTCCTCTTGGCCCTAACCTTTGCCTGTCCTCTTGGCCCTAACCCTTACCTGTCCTCATTGGCCCTAACCCTTGCTTGTCCTCTTGGCCCTAACCCTTTCTTGTCCTCTTGGCCCTAACCCTTACCTGTCCCCATTGGCCCTAACCCTTGCTTGTCCTCTTGGCCCTAACCCCTTCCTGTCCTCTTGGCCATAACCCTTTCTTTTCCTCTTGGCCCTAATCCTTGCCTGTCTTCTTGGCCCTATCCCTTGCCTGTCCCCTTGGCACTAACCCTTGCCTGCCCCTTTGGCCCTAACTCTTGCCTGTCCTCTTGGCCCTAACCCTTGCTTTTTACCTTGGCCGTAACCCTTGCCTGTCCTCTTGGCCCTATCCCTCGCCTGTCCCCTTGGCACTAACCCTTGCCTGCCCCTTTCGCCCTAGTTCTTGCCTGTCCTCTTGGCCATAACCCTTGCTTTTTACCTTTGCCGTAACCCTTGCCTCATCCTTTTGGCCCTATCCCTTGCTTGTCCTCTTGGCCCTAACCATTGCTTGTCCTCTTGGCCCTAACCTTTGCCTGTCCTCTTGGCCCTAACCCCTACCTGTCCCCATTGGCCCTAACCCTTGCTTGTCCTCTTGGCCCTAACCCTTTCTTGTCCTCTTGGCCCTAACCTTTGCCTGTCCTCTTGGCCCTAAACCTTGCTTTTTACCTTGGCCGTAACCCTTGCCTCATCCTCTTGGCCCTAACCTTTGCCTGTCCTCTTGGCCCTAACCCTTGCTTGTCTTCTTTGCCCTAACCCTTTCTTGTCCTCTTGGCCCTAACCTTTGCCTGTCCTCTTGGCCCTAACCCTTTCTTGTCCTCTTTGCCCTAACCCTTGCTTGCCCCCTTGCCCTAAACCTTTCTTTTTTCCTCTTGGCCTTAATCCTTGCCTGTCTTCTTGGCCATATCCTTGCCTGTCCTCTTGGCCCTAATCCTTTCCTGTCTTTTTGGCCATATCCCTTGCCTGTCCTCTTGGCCCTAACCCTTGCTTGTCTTCTTGGCCCTAACCCTTGCCTGTCCTCTTGGCCCTAACCCTTGCCTGTCCTCTTTGCCATAACCCTTGCCTGTCCTCTTGGCCCTAGCCCTTGCCTGTCCTCTTTGCCCTAGCCCTTGCTTGTCATCTTGGCCCTAACCCTTGCCTGTCCTCTTGGTCCTAACCCTTGCCTGTCCTCTTGGCCCTAACCCTTTCTTGTCCTCTTGGCCCTAACCCTTGCTTGTCCTCTTGGCCCTAACCCTTTCTTGTCCTCTTGGCCCTAACCCTTGCTTGTCCTCTTGGCCCTAACCCTTTCTTGTCCTCTTGGCCCTAACCCTTGCTTGCCCCCTTGCCCTTAACCTTTCTTTTTTCCTCTTGGCCTTAATCCTTGCCTGTCTTCTTGGCCATATCCTTGCCTGTCCTCTTGGCCCTAATCCTTGCCTGTTTTCTTGGCCCTTACCCTTGTTTCCCCCCCCCTTGCCCTAAACCTTTCTTTTCCTCTTGGCCCTAATCCTTGCCTGTCTTCTTGGCCCTATCCCTTGCCTGTCCCCTTGGCACTAACCCTTGCCTGCCCCTTTTGCCCTAACTCTTGCCTGTCCTCTTGGCCCTAACCCTTGCTTGTCCTCTTGGCCCTAACCCGTTCTTATCCTCTTGGCCCTAACCTTTGCCTGTCCTCTTGGCCCTAACCCTTGCTTGTCTTCTTTGCACAAACGCTTGCTTTTTCTCTTGGCCCTAACCCTTGCTTGTCCTCTTGGCCCTAACCCTTTCTTGTCCTCTTGGCCCTAACCCTTGCTTACCCCCTTGCCCTAAACCTTTCTTTTCCTCTTGGCCTTAATCCTTGCCTGTCTTCTAGGCCATATCCCTTGCCTGTCCTCTTGGTCCTAACCCTTCCTGTCCTCTTGGACCTAAACTTTGCATGTCCTCTTGGCCCTAACCCTTGCTTGTCATCTTGGCCCTAACCCTTGCCTGTCCTCTTGGACCTAACCTTTGCATGTCCTCGTGGCCCTAATCCTTGTGTCCTCTTGGCCCTAACCCTTGCCTGTCCTCTTGGCCCTAACCCTTGCCTGTCCTCTTGGCCCTAACCCTTGCATGTCTTCTTGGTCCTAACCCTTCCTGTCGCCTTGGCCCTAACTCTTGCCTGTCCTCTTGGCCCTAATCCTTGCCTGTTTTTCTTTGCCCCAACCCTTGCTTGCCCCCCCACATTGCCCTAAACGTTTCTTTTCCTCTTGGCCCTAATCCTTGCCTGTCTTCTTGGCCCTATCCCTTGCCTGTCCCCTTGGCACTAACCCTTACCTGCCCCTTTGGCCCTAACTCTTGCCTGTCCTCTTGGCCTTAACCCTTGCTTTTTACCTTGGCCGTAACCCTTGCCTCATCCTTTTGGCCCTATCCCTTGCTTGTCCTCTTGGCCCTAACCATTGCTTGTCCTCTTGGCCCTAACCTTTGCATGTCCTCTTGGCCCTAACCCTTACCTGTCCCCATTGGCCCTAACCCTTGCTTGTCCTCTTGGCCCTAACCCTTTCTTGTCCTCTTGGCCCTAACCTTTGCCTGTCCTCTTGGCCCTAACCCTTGCTTTTTACCTTGGCCGTAACCCTTGCCTCATCCTCTTGGCCCTAACCTTTGCCTGTCCTCTTGGCCCTAACCCTTGCTTGTCTTCTTTGCCCTAACCCTTTCTTGTCCTCTTGGCCCTAACCTTTGCCTGTCCTCTTGGCCCTAACCCTTTCTTGTCCTCTTGGCCCTAACCCTTGCTTGCCCCCTTGCCCTACACCTTTCTTTTTTCCTCTTGGCCTTAATCCTTGCCTGTCTTCTTGGCCATATCCCTTGCCTGTCCTCTTGGTCCTAAACCTTGCCTGTCCTCTTGGCCCTAACCCTTGCCTGTCCTCTTGGTCCTAACCCTTGCCTGTCCTCTTGGCCCTAACCCTTTCTTGTCCTCTTGGCCCTAACCTTTGCCTGTCCTCTTGGCCCTAACCCTTTCTTGTCCTCTTGGCCCTAACCCTTGCTTGCCCCCTTGCCCTAAACCTTTCTTTTTTCCTCTTGGCCTTAATCCTTGCCTGTCTTCTTGGCCATATCCTTGCCTGTCCTCTTGGCCCTAACCCTTACCTGTCTTATTGGCCCTAACCCTTGCCTGTCTTCTTGGCCCTAACCCTTTCTTTTCCTCTTGGCCCTAACCCTTGCCTGTCGTCTTGGCCCTAACCCTTGCCTGTCCTCTTGGCCCTAACCCTTGCCTGTCTTCTTGGCCCTAACCCTTGCCTGTCCTCTTGGCCCTAACCCTTGCCTGTCCTGTTGGCCCTAACCCTTGCCTGTCTCCTTGGCCCTAACCCTTGCATGTCCTCTTGGTCCGAACCCTTCCTGTCGCCTTGGCCGTAACCCTTGCATGTCCTCTTGCATATTGTCTGGTTAGGCATCAGCAGTTTTGTGATGGATCGTCCTGACTTCCCTCATATTGCTTTGACCTTATATTTCTGCAAACATTAAAGGCCAATGGGGAAGATAGGGGTTAAATTTGACCTGGCAGAGTTTGGCCGACGCAACGGTACACCATATTGCTTAGTTCCACCTAACATATCATCAAAACACACCTTCATTCTATGACTACAGTCCATACCTGTTCACACCTTCATTCTATGACTACAGTCCATACCTGTTCACACCTTCATTCTATGACTACAGTCCATACCTGTTCACACCTTCATTCTATGACTACAGTCCATACCTGTTCACTCCTTCATTCTAGGACTACAGTCCATACCTGTTGTCTCCTTCATTCTAGGACTACAGTCCATAACTGTTGTCTCCTTCATTCTAGGACTACAGTCCATACCTGTTGTCTCCTTCATTCCAGGACTACAGTCCATACCTGTTCACTCCTTCATTCTAGGACTACAGTCCATACCTGTTCACTCCTTCATTCTAGGACTACAGTCCATACCTGTTGTCTCCTTCATTCCAGGACTACAGTCCATACCTGTTGTCTCCTTCATTCTAGGACTACAGTCCATACCTGTTGTCTCCTTCATTCTAGGACTACAGTCCATACCTGTTGTCTCCTTCATTCTAGGACTACAGTCCATACATGTTCACTCCTTCATTCTAGGACTACAGTCCATACCTGTTCACTCCTTCATTCTATGACTACAGTCCATACTTGTTCACTCCTTCATTCTAGGACTACAGTCCATACCTGTTGTCTCCTTCATTCTAGGATTACAGTCCATACCTGTTCACTCCTTCATTCTAGGACTACAGTCCATACCTGTTCACTCCTTCATTCTAGGACTACAGTCCATACCTGTTCACTCCTTCATTCTATGACTACAGTCCATACCTGTTCACTCCTTCATTCGAGGACTACAGTCCATACCTGTTGTCTCCTTCATTCTAGGACTACAGTCCATACCTGTTCACTCCTTCATTCTAGGACTACAGTCCATACCTGTTGTCTCCTTCATTCTAGGACTACAGTCCATACCTGTTGTCTCCTTCATTCTAGGACTACAGTCCATACCTGTTGTCTCCTTCATTCTAGGACTACAGTCCATACCTGTTGTCTCCTTCATTCTAGGACTACAGTCCATACCTGTTGTCTCCTTCATTCTAGGACTACAGTCCATACCTGTTCACTCCTTCATTCTAGGACTACAGTCCATACCTGTTCACTCCTTCATTCTAGGACTACAGTCCATACCTGTTCACTCCTTCATTCTAGGACTACAGTCCATACCTGTTGTCTCCTTCATTCTATGACTACAGTCCATACCTGTTCACTCCTTCATTCTAGGACTACAGTCCATACCTGTTGTCTCCTTCATTCTAGGACTACAGTCCATACCTGTTCACTCCTTCATTCTAGGACTACAGTCCATACCTGCTGTCTCCTTCATTCTAGGACTACAGTCCATACCTGTTGTCTCCTTCATTCTAGGACTACAGTCCATACCTGTTGTCTCCTTCATTCTAGGACTACAGTCCATACCTGTTCACTCCTTCATTCTAGGACTACAGTCCATACCTGTTCACTCCTTCATTCTAGGACTACAGTCCATACCTGTTCACTCCTTCATTCTAGGACTACAGTCCATACCTGTTGTCTCCTTCATTCTAGGACTACAGTCCATACCTGTTGTCTCCTTCATTCTAGGACTACAGTCCATACCTGTTGTCTCCTTCATTCTAGGACTACAGTCCATACCTGTTGTCTCCTTCATTCTAGGACTACAGTCCATACCTGTTGTCTCCTTCATTCTAGGACTACAGTCCATACCTGCTGTCTCCTTCATTCTTGGACTACAGTCCATACCTGTTGTCTCCTTCATTCTAGGACTACAGTCCATACCTGTTGTCTCCTTCATTCTAGGACTACAGTCCATACCTGTTGTCTCCTTCATTCTAGGACTACAGTCCATACCTGTTCACTCCTTCATTCTAGGACTACAGTCCATACCTGTTGTCTCCTTCATTCTAGGACTACAGTCCATACCTGTTGTCTCCTTCATTCTAGGACTACAGTCCATACCTGCTGTCTCCTTCATTCTTGGACTACAGTCCATACCTGTTGTCTCCTTCATTCTAGGACTACAGTCCATACCTGTTCACTCCTTCATTCTAGGACTACAGTCCATACCTGTTGTTTCCTACATTCTAGGACTACAGTCCATACCTGCTGTCTCCTTCATTCTAGGACTACAGTCCATACCTGTTGTCTCCTTCATTCTAGGACTACAGTCCATACCTGTTGTTTCCTACATTCTAGGACTACAGTCCATACCTGTTGTCTCCTTCATTCTAGGACTACAGTCCATACCTGTTGTCTCCTTCATTCTAGGACTACAGTCCATACCTGTTCACTCCTTCATTCTAGGACTACAGTCCATACCTGTTGTCTCCTTCATTCTAGGACTACAGTCCATACCTGCTGTCTCCTTCATTCTAGGACTACAGTCCATACCTGTTGTCTCCTTCATTCTAGGACTACAGTCCATACCTGTTGTCTCCTTCATTCTAGGACTACAGTCCATACCTGCTGTCTCCTTCATTCTTGGACTACAGTCCATACCTGTTGTCTCCTTCATTCTAGGACTACAGTCCATACCTGTTGTCTCCTTCATTCTAGGACTACAGTCCATACCTGTTGTCTCCTTCATTCTTGGACTACAGTCCATACCTGCTGTCTCCTTCATTCTAGGACTACAGTCCATACCTGTTGTCTCCTTCATTCTAGGACTACAGTCCATACCTGTTGTCTCCTTCATTCTAGGACTACAGTCCATACCTGTTGTCTCCTTTTTTCTATGGCAAGGGAATAGGGTGCCATTTGATAGACAGCCCTGGTCAAAAGGAGTGCACTAGGGAATAGGGTGCCATTTGATACACAGCCCTGGTCAAAAGGAGTGCACTAGGGAATAGGGTGCCGTTTGATACACAGCCCTGGTCAAAAGGAGTGCACTAGGGAATAGGGTGCCATTTGATACACCGCCCTGGTCAAAACGAGTGCACTAGGGAATAGGGTGCCGTTTGATACACAGCCCTGGTCAAAAGAAGTGCACTAGGGAATAGGGTGCCGTTTGATACACAGCCCTGGTCAAAAGGAGTGCACTAGGGAATAGGGTGCCATTTGATACACAGCCCTGGTCAAAAGGAGTGCACTATGGAATAGGGTGCCATTTGATACACAGCCCTGGTCAAAAGGAGTGCACTACGGAATAGGGTGCCATTTGATACACAGCCCTGGTCAAAAGGAGTGCACTAAGGAATAGGGTGCCATTTGATACACAGCCCTGGTCAAAAGGAGTGCACTACGGAATAGGGTGCCATTTGATACACAGCCCTGGTCAAAAGGAGTGCACTAGGGAATAGGGTGCCATTTGATACACTGCCCTGGTCAAAAGGAGTGCACTACGGAATAGGGTGCCATTTGATACACAGCCCTGGTCAAAAGGAGTGCACTACGGAATAGGGTGCCGTTTGATACACAGCCCTAGTCAAAAGGAGTGCCCTAGGGATAGGGTGCCATTTGAGACATAACCTTGGTCAAAAGTAGTGCACTAGGGAATGGGGTGACACAGCCCATAGCGATCCCTACTGACCAGAGCAGAGAGCACAAGCACAGGGTGAAAAACAGTCTTTATGGATTTCAAACCAACCATTTCATATTTCACAGTAATGGCATTTGTCTCCCTTTTTTCCAGGCAGAGTTATGATGATTCTTGGTATAAACCGATACATCGGAAATGTTGCTCCCTGAACCTGCTGACGGAATGAAAAGGAGCCGGGTTAGGAAGGCTGTTTAGGATCTGTGATATGGTGTGAAGAGTGGCGTCGGCCAGAGAATGGGAGGGTTCTTCACCTCTCTGTTATTGTTGCCCTGCCGGGGGAAATTGATGATGTCCTGCTCTTCATGGTTAATTCACTCATGTAGAATTGGAAATGATTTGTGGGATTGTTGCTGCTGTTGCTGCTGAGGCGTGGGCCTAATGTTCATGTCTGTTTGGAAGATGAATTGAGAGAGAAGAGACGGGGGGGGGGGGGGGTGCGAAAGATGGCAAAGCTATGAATATGAGCTTTTTATTCAATCAGTGTACAGAGCTTCTATCTGGGGGATTACTATAGGTATCTAAAGACGTTCTACTAATGCCCTGGGACCTAATAATGACTTATAGAAAAAGCTTTTACATTCTGTATCAGCTTCTCTGGTTCAGAGCCATATATTTAGACATTTTGGCCATACGTCACTCCAGAGCCATATATTTAGAGAGTTGGGCCATAGGTCACTGCAGAGCCATATATTTAGAGAGTTGGGCCATACGTCACTCCAGAGCCATATATTTAGAGAGTTGGGCCATAGGTCACTCCAGAGCCATATATTTAGAGAGTTGGGCCATTAGTCACCCCAGAGCCATATATTTAGAGAGTTGGGCCATAGGTCACTGCAGAGCCATATATTTAGAGAGTTGGGCCATAGGTCACCCCAGAGCCATATATTTAGAGATTTGGGCCATACGTCACTCCAGAGCCATATATTTAGAGAGTTGGGCCATACGTCACTCCCGAACCATATATTTAGAGAGTTGGGCCATAGGTCACTCCAGAACCATATATTTAGAGAGTTGGGCCATAGGTCACCCCAGAACCATATATTTAGAGAGTTGGGCCAACTTATAGAATTTTGAATAATGCAGAAATCTCAATGTCCAAACTCTCCAAAGGGTAATGCCATCTTGAATCCTTGGGACGTCCCTACCCTAACCCTTTTGCATTTAACTTCAATAGTGTGATGTCAAATTTGGGACGTCCCACAGATCCCGTTTAGACTTTAACGCTCTTTAAATACATTACCAAAGATTTTTTTTTAGAACTAAACCAAGATAGACCACAGCCTGTCGTTTCCAATTGGAACAAATGAGTCGTAGTGGGCAGAACAAGCAAGGAGGTGGGCAGAGCCAAGCACGAGCTAGCGAGATCCTATTAGCCCGTTCTAGCATCATCACCGATAAATCCCCTATAATTGAGAATTTCAATAAGCATTTCTCTATGGCTGGCCATGCTTTCCACCTGGCTACCCCTACCCCGGTCAACTGTCCGGCACCCTCCACAGCAACCCGCCAAAGCCCCCACCATTTCTTTTTCACCCAAATCCAGATAGCTGATGTTCTGAAAGAGCTGCAAAATCTGGACCCCTACAAATCAGCCGGGCTAGACAATCTGGACCCTCTCTTTCTAAAATTATCTGCTGAAATTGTTGCAACCCCTATTACTAGCCCGTTCAACCTCTCTTTCGTATCGTCTGAGATTCCCAAAGATTGGAAAGCTGTCGCGGTCATCCCCCTCTTCAAAGGGGGAGACACTCTAGACCCAAACTGCTACAGACCTATATCTATCCTACCCTGCCTTTCTAAGGTCTTCGAAAGCCAAGTTAACAAACAGATTACCGACCATTTTGAATCCCACCGTACCTTCTCCACTATGCAATCTGGTTTCAGAGCTGGTCATTGGTGCACCTCAGCCACGCTCAAGGTCCTAAACGACATCATAACCGCCATCGATAAGAGACATTACTGTGCAGCCGTATTCATCACCTGGCGAAGGCTTTCGACTCTGTCAATCACCACATTCTTATTGGCAGACTCGACAGCCTTGGTTTCTCAAATGATTGCCTCGCCTGGTTTACCAACTACTTCTCTGATAGAGTTCATTGTGTCAAATCGGTGGGCGTGTTGTCCGGACCTCTGGCAGTCTCTATGGGGGTGCTACAGGGTTCAATCCTCGGGCCGACTCTCTTCTCTGTATACATCAATGATGTTATTCTTGATGCTGGTGATTCTCTGATACACCACCTCTGGCCCCTCTTTGGACACTAACCTAACTAACCTAACTTAACTAACCTCCAGACGAGCTTCAATGCCATACAACGCTCCTTCCGTGGCCTCCAACTGCTCTTAAACACAAGTAAAACTAAATGCATGCTATTCAACCGATCACTGCCCGCACCTGCTCGCCCGTCCAGCATCACTACTCTGGACGGCTCTGACTTAGAATACGTGGACAACTACAACTACATAGGTGTCTGGTTAGACTGTAAACTCTCCTTCCAGACTCACATTAAGCATCTCCAATCCAAAATTAAATCTAGAATCGGCTTCCTATATCACAACAAAGCATCCTTCACTCATGCTGCCAAACATACCCTCGTAAAACTGACCATCCTACCGATCCTCGACTTCGGTGATGTCATCTATAAAATTGCCTCCAACACTCTACTCAACAAACTGGATGCAGTCTATCACAGTGCCATCCATTTTGTCACCAAAGCCCCATACACTACCCACCATTGAGACCTGTACGCTCTCGTTGGTTGGCCCTCGCTTCATAATCGTCGCCAAACCCACTGGCTACAGGTTATCTACAAGTCTCTGCTAGGTAAAGCCCCGCCTTATCTCAGCTCACTGGTCACCATAGCAGCACCCACTCGTAGCACGCGCTCCAGCAGGTATATCTCACTGGTCACCCCCAAAGCCAATTCCTCCTTTGGTCGTCTTTCCTTCCAGTTCTCTGCTGCCAATGACTGGAACGAACTGCAACAATCTCTGAAGCTGGAAACACTTATCTCCCTCACTAGCTTTAAGCACCAGCTGTCAGAGCAGCTCACAGATTACTGCACCTGTACATAGCCCATCTATAATTTAGCCCAAACAACTACCTCTTCCCCTACTGTATTTATTTATTTATTTTGCTCCTTTGCACCCCAATATTTCTATCTCTACTTTGCACATTCTTCCACTGCAAATCTACCATTCCAGTGTTTGACTTGCTATATTCTATTTACTTCGCCACCATGGCCTTTTTTTGCCTTCACCTCCCTTATCTCACCTCATTTGCTCACATTGTATATAGACTTATTTTTCTACTGTATGTTTTGTTTATTCCATGTGTAACTCTGTGTTGTTGTATCTGTCGAACTGCTTTGCTTTATCTTGGCCAGGTCGCAGTTGTAAATGAGAACTTGTTCTCAACTAGCTTACCTGGTTAAATAAAGGTGGGGGGGAAACAAAATCTGCATATTTCCGTTAGGGAACAGCTACTCTGTGAAGTGCACTTGTGCAATAACTCAATTCGCCTTCGCACTCCTTCCTAACAATGCGATTTATTACAACTTTGGCAAAGGGTAAAGTCTACAAAACTTAGTCCACTCTGTTCGTAACAGATTCTAGTTTTGGGAACAGAACACTGTATTGGGAACAAAAGTTTAATTGATGAGAAAATGTGCAGAACGGTGAGACAAAATCACATTTATACATCTGGTGAAATATCTATCTCATTGTTGTGTCGGTGACATTACTCTGGGTCAGTCTACTTGACGCCGACGCTGTAATTTACAGCCCCTAGTTTACGTCTCCAGACCTTAATCAAACAGAGAGACAAATGGTTAAACACTGTGATTTATTATTAAACTGTGGGGAGAGTCTCAGCCTGTATCTCAAATGGCACCCTATTCTCTATGTAGTGCACTACTTTAGACCAGAGCCGTGTGGGCCTTTGTCAAAAGTAGTGCACTATGGAATAGGGTTCATTTAGGGACCTAGTCCCTAGTGGAAGGATACAGAGAGAGAAAGAGAGAGAGAAAGGGCAATAAATACAGTCCCTAGTGGAAGGATACATAACTGGGGATTTGTGAGCAGACTAATCACATATTGAAATGGAAGATAACTGTGTAGAAAGAAAGAGAGGAGTTTTTACTTCATATGGAGAAATAAAACCTGACTAAAACATGACTATGTACGAGAACTAATCCAGAGTGACTCACAGTACAGTGATTTACAGTACAGTGATTTACAGCACAGTGATTTACAGTACAGTGATTTACAGCACAGTGATTTACAGTACTGTGATTTACAGTACAGTGATTTACAGCACAGTGATTTACAGTACAGTGATTTACAGTACAGTGATTTACAGTACTGTGATTTACAGTACAGTGATTTACAGCACAGTGATTTACAGTTTAATGATTTACAGTACAGTGATTTACAGTACAGTGATTTACACTTTAATGATTTACAGTACAGTGATTTACGGTACAGTGATTTACAGTTTAATGATTTAAAGTACAGTGTTTTACAGTACAGTGATTTACAGCACAGTGATTTACAGTACAGTGATTTACAGCACAGTGATTTACAGTACAGTGATTTACAGTAAAGTGATTTACACTTTAATGATTTGAGTACAGTGATTTACAGTACAGTGAATTACGGTACAGTGATTTACAGTTTAATAATTTACAGTACAGTGATTTACAGTTTAATGATTTACGGTACAGTGATTTACAGTACAGTGATTTACACTTTAATGATTTACAGTACAGTGATTTACAGTACAGTGATTTACGGTACAGTGATTTACGGTACAGTGATTTACACTTTAATGATTTACAGTACAGTGATTTACAGTACAGTGATTTACGGTACAGTGATTTACGGTACAGTGATTTACGGTACAGTGATTTACAGTTTAATGATTTACGGTACAGTGATTTACACTTTAATGATTTACAGTACAGTGATTTACAGTACAATGATTTACAGTACAGTGATTTACAGTAGAGTGATTTACAGTAGAGTGATTTACAGTACAGTGATTTACGGTACAGTGATTTACGGTACAGTGATTTACAGTACAGTGATTTACAGTACAGTGATTTACGGTACAGTGATTTAGTGTTTTGATGAATGTCATTGTCTTCAGTCTAATGGTTATAGTATTGACCTACAGTATGATGGTGATCAATCCCATCAGGCTGTGCAGTAGGAAGTCTCTTCACTATCAATCCCATCAGGCTGTGCAGTAGGAAGTCTCTTCACTATCAATCCCATCAGGCTGTGCAGTAGGAAGTCTCTTCACTGTCAATCCCATCAGGCTGTGTAGTAGGAAGTCTCTTCACTATCAATCCCATCAGGCTGTGCAGTAGGAAGTCTCTTCACTATCAATCCCATCAGGCTGTGCAGTAGGAAGTCTATTCACTATCAATCCCAACATGCTGTGCAGTGAGAGGTCTCTTCACTATCAATCTCAACATGCTGTGCAGTGAGAGGTCTCTTCACTATCAATCCCATCAGGCTGTGCAGTGAGAGGTCTCTTCACTATCAATCCCAACATGCTGTGCAGTGAGAGGTCTCTTCACTATCAATCCCAACATGCTGTGCAGTGAGAGGTCTCTTCACTATCAATCCCAACATGCTGTGCAGTGAGAGGTCTCTTCACTATCAATCCCAACATGCTGTGCAGTGAGAGGCTTAAGCATTCTGCCTGGATGACATCCTCTCAAGCATGGGGCTGATATAGTTATTATATGATGTGCTGCTTCTCTCTCTCTCTCTCTCTCTCTCTCTCTCTCTCTGAGTGTGTCTCTCTCATTCCTCTCTCTATCTCAATAGCTCCCTCTTTCTCTCTCTCTCTCTCTCTCTCTCACTCTCTCTCTCCACTCTCTCTCTCTATCTCTCTCTCCACTCTCTCTCTTCCCTCTATCTCGCTCTCTCAACCCCGTCTCTCTCTCTCTCTCTCTCTCACTCTCTGTCTCTTTCTCTCTCTCTCCCCTCTCGCTCTCTCTCTCTCCTCTCTCTCTCCCCCTCTCTTTCTCACTCTCCCCTCTCTCTCTCTCTCTCTCTCTCTCTCTCTCTCTCTCTCTCTCTCCCTCTATTATCTCTCTTCTCTCTCTTTCTTTCTCTCTACTTCCCCTCCTCTCTCTCTTTCTCTCTCCCACCCTCTCTCTCTCCCCTTCCCCCTCTCTCTCTTGTTCTCTCTCTACCTCTCTCTCTCCCATCTCTCTCTCTCCCCCCTCTTTCTCTCTGCTACAACTTTTCTCACGATATCAGCTGACAGAGAGGAGGAGGAGGTCTTTCTCTCACTTGTCATTGCTCTGACATCTTCTTCTGTCCCTTTCTCTTCCTCGCTTCTGGGAAGTATAAGTAGTAGGAGAGGAGAGAGGTTCTTTTGAAGAGGCGAGGAGAGAGGTACTGTTGAAGAGGAGAGGAGAGAGGTACTGTTGAAGAGGAGAGGAGAGAGGTTCTGTTGAAGAGGAGAGGAGAGAGGTACTGTTGAAGAGGAGAGGAGAGAGGTACTGTTGAAGAGGAGATGAGAGAGGTACTGTTGAAGAGGAGAGGAGAGAGGTACTGTTGAAGAGGAGAGGAGAGAGGTTCTTTTGAAGAGGAGAGGAGAGAGGTACTGTTGAAGAGGAGAGGAGAGAGGTTCTGTTGAAGAGGAGAGGAGAGAGGTACTGTTGAAGAGGAGAGGTGAGAGGTTCTGTTGAAGAGGAGAGGAGGAGGAGAGGAGAGAGATACTGTTGAAGAGGAGAGGAGATAGGTACTGTTGAAGAGGAGAGGAGGAGGAGAGGAGAGAGATACTGTTGAGGAGGAGAGGAGGAGGAGAGGAGAGAGGTACCGTTGAAGAGGAGAGGAGAGGAGGAGGAGAGGAGAGAGGTACCGTTGAAGAGGAGAGGAGGAGGAGAGGAGAGAGGTACCGTTGAAGAGGAGAGGAGGAGGAGAGGAGAGAGGTACTGTTGAAGAGGAGAGGAGGAGGAGAGGAGAGAGGTACCGTTGAAGAGGAGAGGAGGAGGAGGAGGAGAGGAGAGAGGTACTGTTGAAGAGGAGAGGAGGAGGAGAGGAGAGAGGTACTGTTGAAAGCAGGAAGTAAGGAGGAGGAGAGGAGAGCAGGCTCTGAACGAGCCATGGAGCACTAGCCTGTCAAGGTCACACAGAGGAGAGAAGGCCCTGAACAAGCCCTGGACTAGCCTGTCAAGGTCACACAGAGGAGAGAAGGCCCTGAACGAGCCCTGGACTAACCTGTCAAGGTCAGACAGAGGAAAGCAGGCCGGGCATGTGTGTGTGTGTGTGTGTGTTATTTTATATTGAAAAAATATCTTGTTTCAAAAAATGTAAAAAGATTTAAAACGGAAAAGTGGTGCGTGCATATGTATTCACCCCCCTTGCTATGAAGCCCCTAAATAATATCTGGTGCAACCTATTACCTTCAGAAGTCACATAATTAGTTCACCTGTGTACAATCTAAGTGTCACATGATCTCAGTAAATATACAATATCTCCAAACAGGTCAGGGACAAAGTTGTGGAGAAGTACAGATCAGGGTTGAGTTATAAAAAATATCAGAAACTTTGAACATCCCATGGGGCACCATTAAATCCATTATAAAAAAAATGAAAAAAATATGGCACCACAACAAACCTGCCAAGAGAGGCCCTCCCACCAAAACTCACAGACCAGGCAAGGAGGGCATTAGACAGAGAGGCAACAAAGAGACCAAAGATAACCCTGAAGGAGCTGCAAAGCTCCACAGCGGAGATTGGAGTATCTGTCCTTAGGACCACTTTAAGCGGTACACTCCACAGAGCTGGGCTTTAAATAAGCAAACATGTTTGGTGTTCGCCAATAGGCATGTGGGAGACTCCCCAAACATATGGAAGAAGGTACTCTGGTCAGATGAAACAAAAATGTTGCTTTTTGGCCATCAAGGAAAACGCTGTCTGGCGCCAACCCAACACCTCTCATCACCCCGAGAACATCATCCCCACAGTTAAGCACTGTGGTGGAAGCATCATGCTGTGGGGATGTTTTTAATCGGCAGGGACTTTGAAACTGGTCAGAATTGAAGGAATGATAGATGGCGCTAAATACAGGGAAATTCTTGAGGGAAATCTGTTTCAGTTTTCCAGAGATTTGAGACTGGAATGGAGGTTCACCTTCCAGCAGGACAATGACCCTAAATCTACTGCGATTTAAATCTGTGGTATGATTTAAAGATTGCTGTACACCAGCGGAACCCATCCAACTTGAAGGAACTGGAGCAGTTTTGCCTTGAAGAATGGGCAAAAATCCCAATGGCTAAATGTACCAAGCTTATAGAGATATGCCCCAAGAGACTTGCAGCTGTAATTTCTGCAAAATTTGCCTCTACAAAGTATTGACTTTGGGGGGTGAATGGTTATGCACACTCAAGTTTTCTGTTTTTTTGTCTTATTTCTTGTTTGTTTCACAAGAAAAAATATGTTGCGTCTTTAAAGTGGTAGGCATGTTGTGTAAATCAAATGATACAAACCCCCCAATTTTTTTAATTTTAATTCCAGGTTGTAAGGCAACAAAATAGGAAAAATGTCAAAGTGGTAGACATGTTATGTAAATCAAATGATACAAACTCCAAAAACTAAATAGGAAAAAATGCCAATGGGGTGAATACTTTCGCAAGCCACTGTATGCATGCAGCTACTGACAGAATCCCCAAGCAATCAGTAAACTTTGATTAGGTGTCACACCCTGGCCTTAGTTATCTTTGTTTTCATTATTATTTTAGTTAGGTCAGGGTGTGACATGGTGAAGTATGTGTTTTTGTATTGTCTAGGGTGTTGTTTGGTTTAGGGGGTTAAGTAGAGTAGATGGTTTAGTGTTCAGTGTAGGTGTCTAGGAAAGTCTATGGTTGCCTGAATTGGTTCTCAATTAGAGACAGCTGGTTATTGTTGTCTCTGATTGGGAGCCATATTTAAGGCAGCCATAGGCTTTAGCTGGTTGTGGGTAATTGTCTATGTGTAGTGTTTGTGTCAGCACTATTTATATGTATAGCTTCACGGTCGTCAGTTTGTTATTTTGTTAGTTTTTGTATAGTTGTTCGTTTCTTGTTTTTCTCTCTTCTATAATAAAAGAAGATGTATTTTGCACACGCTGCGCCTTGGTCCTCTCTCTCTTGTCAAGACGATCGTGACAGAATTACCCACTAATCTAGGACCAAGCGGCGTGTCAAGCGGCAACAGGACCCACCTACACAGGATTCATGGACATGGGAGGAGATATTGGATGGAAAGGGACCTTGGGCACAACCGGGAGAATATCGCCTCCCTCGTGAAGAGCTGGAGGCAGCTAAAGCCGAGAGGAGGAGATATGAGGAGGCAGCACGGAAGCAAGGCTGGAAGCCCGTGAGTACAACCCAAAAATTTCTTGGGGGGGGCCTTAAAGGGAGTGTGGCGAAGTCAGGTAGGAGACCTGCGCCTACTCCCTGTACTTACCGTGGAGAGCGAGAGTACGGGCAGACACCGTGTTACGCAGTAGAGCGCATGGTGTCTCCTGTACGCGTGCATAGCCCGGTTCGGTACATTCCAGCTCCACGTATCGGCCGGGCTAGATTGAGCGTTGAGCCGGATGTCATGAAGCCGGCCCAACGCATCTGGTCACCAGTGCGTCTCCTCGGGCCGGCTTACATGGCACCAGCCTTACGCATGGTGTCCCCGGTTCGCCTACATAGCCCGGTGCGGGTTATTCCACCTCCCCGCACTGGTCGGGCGACGGGGAGCATACAACCAGGTAAGGTTGGGCAGGCTCAGTGCTCAAGGGAGCCAGTACGCCTGCACGGTCCGGTATTTCCGGCGCCACCTCCCCGCCCCAACCCAGTACCACCAGTGCCTCCTCCACGCACTAGCCCTATGGTGCGTGTCTCCAGCCCTTTACCACCAGTGCCTACACCACGCACCAAGCCTCCTGTGTGTTCCCAGAGTCCTGTGCGTCCTGTTGCTGCTCCCCGCACTAGCCCTGAGATGCGTGTCCCCAGTCCGGTACCACCAGTTCCGGCACCACGCACTAGGCCTAATGTGCGCTCCCAGGGTTCAGCATGCCCTGTTCCTTCTCCCCGCACTAGCCTGAAGGTGCATGTCTTTAGCCCGGTACCTCCAGTTCCGGCACCACGCACCAGGCCTACAGTGCGTCTCAACCGGCCAGAGTCTGCCGTCTGCCCAACGGCGCCTGAACTGCCCGTCTGCCCAACGGCGCCTGAACTACCCGTCTGCCCAACGGCGCCTGAACTGCCCGTCTGCCCAACGGCGCCTGAACTGCCCGTCTGCCCAACGGCGCCTGAACTGCCCGTCTGCCCAACAGCGCCTGAACTGCCCGTCTGCCCAACGCTGTCTGAACTGTCCGTCTGCCAAGCGCCGAATGAACTGCCCGTCTGTACTGAGTCTTCAAAGCCGCCCGTCTGTACTGAGCCTGCAAAGCCGCCCGTCTGCCATGAGCCTTCAGAGCCTTCCGCCAGACAGGAGCCGCCAGAGCCTTCCGCCAGACAGGAGCCGCCAGAGCCTTCCGCCAGACAGGAGCAGCCAAAGCCTTCCGCCAGACAGGAGCAGCCAGAGCCTTCCGCCAGACAGGATCAGCCAGAGCCTTCCGCCAGACAGGATCAGCCAGAGCCTTCCGCCAGACAGGATCAGCCAGAGCCTTCCGCCAGACAGGATCAGCCAGAGCCTTCCGCCAGACAGGAGCAGCCAGAGCCTTCCGCCAGACATGAGCAGCCAGATCCGTCAGCCAGCCATGAGCAGCCAGATCCGTCAGCCAGCCATGAGCAGCCAGATCCGTCAGCCAGCCATGAGCAGCCAGATCCGTCAGCCAGCCATGAGCAGCCAGATCCGTCAGCCAGCCATGAGCAGCCAGATCCGTCAGCCAGCCATGAGCAGCCAGATCCGTCAGCCAGCCATGAGCCGTCATCCAGCCAGGATCCGCCAGAGCCGTCATCCAGCCAGGATCCGCCAGAGCCGTCATCCAGCCAGGATCCGCCAGAGCCAGCCAGCCAGGATCCGCCAGCCAGCCAGGGTCCACCAGAGCCAGCCAGCCAGGATCCGCCATCCAGCCAGGATCCGTCCCTCAGTCCAGAGCTGCCGTCCCTCAGTCCGGAGCTGCCCCTTATCCTGGTGCTGCCCCTTATCCTGGTGCTGCCCCTTATCCTGGTGCTGCCCCTTAGTCCGGTGCTGCCCCTTAGTCCGGTGCTGCCCCTTAGTCCGGTGCTGCCCCTTAGTCCGGTGCTGCCCCTTAGTCCGGTACTGCCCCTTAGTCCGGTGCTGCCACTTAGTCCGGTGCTGCCCCTTAATCCAGTGGGGTTAAGTTGGAGGGTGGTCATTTGGAGGAGGCTACGAAAGCGGGTAGTGACTATGGTGGGGTGGGGACCACGACCAGTGCCAGAGCCGCCACCGTGGGCAGACGCCCACCCAGACCCTCCCCTAGACTTTATGCTGGTGCGCCCGGAGTTCGCACCTTAAGGGGGGGGTTATGTCACACCCTGGCCTTAGTTATCTTTGTTTTCATTATTATTTTAGTTAGGTCAGGGTGTGACATGGTGAAGTATGTGTTTTTGTATTGTCTAGGGTGTTGTTTGGTTTAGGGGTTTAAGTAGAGTAGATGGTTTAGTGTTCAGTGTAGGTGTCTAGGAAAGTCTATGGTTGCCTGAATTGGTTCTCAATTAGAGACAGCTGGTTATTGTTGTCTCTGATTGGGAGCCATATTTAAGGCAGCCATAGGCTTTAGCTGGTTGTGGGTAATTGTCTATGTGTAGTGTTTGTGTCAGCACTATTTATATGTATAGCTTCACGGTCGTCAGTTTGTTATTTTGTTAGTTTTTGTATAGTTGTTCGTTTCTTGTTTTTCTCTCTTCTATAATAAAAGAAGATGTATTTTGCACACGCTGCGCCTTGGTCCTCTCTCTCTTGTCAAGACGATCGTGACATTAGGCAGCGTTGAGGTAGCTTGTTGTTGATTTATACAGCAGTCAGGTTACTGAGATCAAGTGTTGAGGTAGTTTGTTGTTGATTTATACAGCAGGTTACTGAGATCAAGTGTTGAGGTAGTTTTGTTGTTGGTTTATACAGCAGGTTACTGAGATCAAGTGTTGAGGTAGTTTGTTGTTGATTTATACTTTGATTAGGCAGCGTTGAGGTAGCTTGTTGTTGATTTATACAGCAGTCAGGTTACTGAGATCAAGTGTTGAGGTAGATTGTTGTTGGTTTATACAGCAGGTTACTGAGATCAAGTGTTGAGGTAGTTTTGAACAGTCGATAGAGGTTTCTTTCATGTGTTATCGTACTGTTGAGGAAGATAGTTGTATAAAACTCTGTGTAGAAATACATGTATTATTTGTAATCCCATGACAATTTTTTTTTTAAACATTTATTGCCAAACATTGTTTTACCGTATTTTGTTGATAGTCACACGCAGGGATTGAACCTGGGAGCTTTAGAGATTTATCCCTGGAATGAATCCACTGTGCCTCTGGGATGGGACTAACATAAAATATAAAGCTGTTCACACCTGTCCTCTGACTTCCTGGTTGGGATCTTTGTCCTTGTACAGAGAGGATAAATACAGCTGTTCACACCTGTACTCTGACTTCCAGGTTGGGATCTTTGTCCTTGTACAGAGAGGATAAATACAGCTGTTCACACCTGTACTCTGACTTCCAGGTTGGGATCTTTGTCCTTGTACAGAGAGGATAAATACAGCTGTTCACACCTGTACTCTGACTTCCAGGTTGGGATCTTTGTCCTTGTACAGAGAGGATAAATACATCTGAAAAACATTCTATTAGTTCTTACTGTACCAGTCTTCTACTGGAAAGTTGACCTGTTTTGACTTTTCTTAAACTTGATTTCAGAAATCATGTTAAATTATTGCCTGGCAGATTGTGGTGAGGTGTATATAGATGTGAATATGTCCTGAGCCAGTATAGTCCTAGTTTGGAATCATAACTTAAGGATTTCAGTACAAAGTGAAATCCACTATAACCAGTAGGATCCTGGTTGTGCAGCAGACTGAAGTATTCTGCAGGGCTTGAAGATGGCAGATCGCAGGTTCAAATATACCTGATCACCATTCTTTAAAAACGCTATAGCTATGTTTTGGACAATACTAAAATAAATAATAATAAAATAAATACCCTAGTAAAATATAATAATGTAATAATGTAAATATAATAAATATAATAATATAATAACAGACAGACAGACAGACAGACAGACAGACAGACAGACAGACAGACAGACAGACAGACACAGTGTTGTTTTAACACTGCTGATTTGACTAGATGAGAGAGAGAGAGAGAGAGAGAGAGAGAGAGAGAGAGAGAGAGAGAGAGAGAGAGAGAGAGAGAGAGAGAGAGAGAGAGAGAGAGAGAGAGAGAGTCGTTTTAACACTGTTGATTTGACTAGACGAGAGAAGAAGAACAGTTATGAGCTGAACGTAACATCACGTCTACTTACCGTTTATCATAAAGAAGATCATCTCCAAGAGATTTCATATTGACAATGTATCACATACGGCAACCATCCTGTCAGATGATATTTATACATAGAGTGGTTCCATAACCATTATAATCTGGTGTAGATATGTAGATCTGGTATTTTAGGCAAATTTATGTTTTCTTCCTGCTGGCAGTTTTGGCTGGTGGCAGCACCCCTCTAGTGTTTCTCAGAGGAGAGGTAGGAAGGAAGGAAGGGAGGTAGGGAGGGAAGGAGGGAGGAAGGGAGGGAGGGAAGGAAGGAAGAAGGGAGGAAGGATGGAGGGAAAGAAGGAAGGAAAGAGGGGAGGGAGGGTGGCAGGGATGGATGGGATGGATGGGAGGGAGGGAGGGAGGGAGGGAGGGAGGGAGGGAGGGAGGGAGGGAGGGAGGGAGGGAGGGAGGAAGGAAGGGAGGGAGGGAGGGCAGCGAGGGACTGAGGGAGGAGAAGAGTAACGGACAGTAATTGGGCTCGGCTGCAGCGACAGATGATGTGTGAAAAGCTGACAGAGACGACAGAAACGCACAATAACACATAATAACACATACACGCACATCACAACTCACACACACACACACACACACACACACACACACACACATTACAACTCAAACACACACACACACACACACCTCACACCACACGCACACACGCACACACAAACACATACGCACGCGCAAACAATCACAAATCTAAAAACACAGACAGTCAGGGATCCAGGAAGCCATACTTGTTAGATAGCAAAGCCAGGTGTTTGCAATTACGGCCTACATGTAACAGGACTGAGGGTATAGATGTAGTAATAACATGTAACAGGACTGAGGGAATAGATGTAGTAATAACAGGACTGAGGGTATAGATGTAGTAATAACATGTAACAGGACTGAGGGTATAGATGTAGTAATAACAGGACTGAGGGTATAGATGTAGTAATAACAGGACTGAGGGTATAGATGTAGTAATAACATGTAACAGGACTGAGGGTATAGATGTAGTAATAACATGACTGAGGGTATAGATGTAGTAATAACAGGACTGAGGGTATATATGTAGTAATAACATGTAACAGGACTGAGGGTATAGATGTAGTAATAACAGGACTGAGGGTATAGATGTAGTAATAACAGGACTGAGGGTATAGATGTAGTAATAACAGGACTGAGGGTATAGATGTAGTAATAACAGGACTGAGGGTATAGACGTAGTAATAACAGGACTGAGGGCATAGATGTAGTAATAACATGTAACAGGACTGAGGGTATATATGTAGTAATAACATGACTGAGGGTATAGATGTAGTAATAACAGGACTGAGGGTATAGATGTAGTAATAACATGTAACAGGACTGAGGGTATAGATGTAGTAATAACATGTAACAGGACTGAGGGTATAGATGTAGTAATAACAGGACTGAGGGTATAGATGTAGTAATAACAGGACTGGGGGTATAGATGTAGTAGTAACATGTAACAGGACTGAGGGTATAGATGTAGTAATAACATGTAACAGGACTGAGGGTATAGATGTAGTAATAACAGGACTGAGGGTATATATGTAGTAATAACATGTAACAGGACTGAGGGTATAGATGTAGTAATAACAGGACTGAGGGTATATATGTAGTAATAACATGTAACAGGACTGAGGGTATAGATGTAGTAATAACATGTAACAGGACTGAGGGTATATATGTAGTAATAACATGACTGAGGGTATAGATGTAGTAATAACAGGACTGAGGGTATAGATGTAGTAATAACATGTAACAGGACTGAGGGTATAGATGTAGTAATAACATGTAACAGGACTGAGGGTATAGATGTAGTAATAACAGGACTGAGGGTAAAGATGTAGTATTTAACAGGACTGGGGGTATAGATGTAGTAGTAACATGTAACAGGACTGAGGGTATAGATGTAGTAATAACATGTAACAGGACTGAGGGTATAGATGTAGTAATAACAGGACTGAGGGTATATATGTAGTAATAACATGTAACAGGACTGAGGGTATAGATGTAGTAATAACAGGACTGAGGGTATATATGTAGTAATAACATGTAACAGGACTTGGGGTATAGATGTAGTAATAACAGGACTGAGGGTATAGATGTAGTAATAACATGTAACAGGACTGAGGGTATAGATGTAGTAATAACAGGACTGAGGGTATAGATATAGTAATAACAGGACTGGGGGTATAGATGTAGTAATAACATGTAACAGGACTGAGGGTATAGATGTAGTAATAACAGGACTGAGGGTATATATGTAGTAATAACATGTAACAGGACTGAGGGTATAGATGTAGTAATAACATGTAACAGGACTGAGGGTATAGATGTAGTAATAACAGGACTGAGGGTATAGATGTAGTAATAACATGTAACAGGACTGAGGGTATAGATGTAGTAATAACAGGACTGAGGGTATAGATGTAGTAATAACAGGACTGAGGGTATAGATGTAGTAATAACAGGACTGAGGGTATAGATGTAGTAATAACAGGACTGAGGGTATAGATGTAGTAATAACATGTAACAGGACTGAGGGTATAGATGTAGTAATAACAGGACTTGGGGTATAGATGTAGTAATAACAGGACTGAGGGTATAGATGTAGTAATAACATGTAACAGGACTGAGGGTATATATGTAGTAATAACAGGACTGAGGGTATAGATGTAGTAATAACAGGACTGAGGGTATATATGTAGTAATAACAGGACTGAGGGTATAGATGTAGTAATAACATGTAACAGGACTGAGGGTATAGATGTAGTAATAACATGTAACTGGGCTGGGGGTATAGATGTAGTAATAACACGACTGAGGGTATAGATGTAGTAATAACAGGACTGAGGGTATAGATGTAGTAATAACAGGACTGAGGGTATATTTGTAGTAATAACATGACTGAGGGTATAGATGTAGTAATAACATGTAACAGGACTGAGGGTATAGATGTAGTAATAACATGACTGAGGGTATAGATGTAGTAATAAAATGACTGAGGGTATAGATGTAGTAATAACATGTAACAGGACTGAGGGTATAGATGTAGTAATAACAGGACTGAGGGTATATATGTAGTAATAACATGTAACAGGACTGAGGGTATAGATGAAGTAATAACATGTAACAGGACTGAGGGTATAGATGTAGTAATAACAGGACTTGGGGTATAGATGTAGTAATAACAGGACTGAGGGTATAGATGTAGTAATAACATGTAACAGGACTGAGGGTATAGATGTAGTAATAACAGGACTGAGGGTATAGATATAGTAATAACAGGACTGGGGGTATAGATGTAGTAATAACATGTAACAGGACTGAGGGTATAGATGTAGTAATACCAGGACTGAGGGTATATATGTAGTAATAACATGTAACAGGACTGAGGGTATAGATGTAGTAATAACATGTAACAGGACTGAGGGTATAGATGAGTAATAACAGGACTGAGGGTATAGATGTAGTAATAACATGTAACAGGACTGAGGGTATAGATGTAGTAATAACAGGACTGAGGGTATAGATGTAGTAATAACAGGACTGAGGGTATAGATGTAGTAATAACAGGACTGAGGGTATAGATGTAGTAATAACATGTAACAGGACTGAGGGTATAGATGTAGTAATAACAGGACTGAGGGTATAGATGTAGTAATAACATGTAACAGGACTGAGGGTATAGATGTAGTAATAACATGTAACAGGACTGAGGGTATAGATGTAGTAATTACAGGACTGAGGGTATATTTGTAGTAATAACATGACTGAGGGTATAGATGTAGTAATAACAGGACTGAGGGTATAGATGTAGTAATAACAGGACTGAGGGTATAGATGTAGTAATAACATGACTGGGGGTATAGATGTAGTAATAACATGTAACAGGACTGAGGGTATAGATGTAGTAATAACAGGACTGAGGGTTTATTTGTAGTAATAACATGACTGAGGGTATAGATGTAGTAATAACATGTAACAGGACTGAGGGTATAGATGTAGTAATAACATGACTGAGGGTATAGATGTAGTAATAAAATGACTGAGGGTATAGATGTAGTAATAACATGTAACAGGACTGAGGGTATAGATGTAGTAATAACAGGACTGAGGGTATATATGTAGTAATAACATGTAACAGGACTGAGGGTATAGATGTAGTAATAACATGTAACAGGACTGAGGGTATAGATGTAGTAATAACAGGACTTGGGGTATAGATGTAGTAATAACAGGACTGAGGGTATAGATGTAGTAATAACATGTAACAGGACTGAGGGTATAGATGTAGTAATAACAGGACTGAGGGTATAGATATAGTAATAACAGGACTGGGGGTATAGATGTAGTAATAACATGTAACAGGACTGAGGGTATAGATGTAGTAATAACAGGACTGAGGGTATATATGTAGTAATAACATGTAACAGGACTGAGGGTATAGATGTAGTAATAACATGTAACAGGACTGAGGGTATAGATGTAGTAATAACAGGACTGAGGGTATAGATGTAGTAATAACATGTAACAGGACTGAGGGTATAGATGTAGTAATAACAGGACTGAGGGTATAGATGTAGTAATAACAGGACTGAGGGTATAGATGTAGTAATAACAGGACTGAGGGTATAGATGTAGTAATAACAGGACTGAGGGTATAGATGTAGTAATAACATGTAACAGGACTGAGGGTATAGATGTAGTAATAACAGGACTTGGGGTATAGATGTAGTAATAACAGGACTGAGGGTATAGATGTAGTAATAACATGTAACAGGACTGAGGGTATATATGTAGTAATAACAGGACTGAGGGTATAGATGTAGTAATAACAGGACTGAGGGTATATATGTAGTAATAACAGGACTGAGGGTATAGATGTAGTAATAACATGTAACAGGACTGAGGGTATAGATGTAGTAATAACATGTAACTGGGCTGGGGGTATAGATGTAGTAATAACACGACTGAGGGTATAGATGTAGTAATAACAGGACTGAGGGTATAGATGTAGTAATAACAGGACTGAGGGTATAGATGTAGTAATAACAGGACTGAGGGTATAGATGTAGTAATAACATGTAACAGGACTGAGGGTATAGATGTAGTAATAACATGTAACAGGACTGAGGGTATAGATGTAGTAATAACAGGACTGAGGGTATATTTGTAGTAATAACATGACTGAGGGTATAGATGTAGTAATAACAGGACTGAGGGTATATATGTAGTAATAACATGTAACAGGACTGAGGGTATAGATGTAGTAATAACATGTAACAGGACTGAGGGTATAGATGTAGTAATAACAGGATTTGCGGTATAGATGTAGTAATAACAGGACTGAGGGTATAGATGTAGTAATAACATGTAACAGGACTGAGGGTATAGATGTAGTAATAACAGGACTGAGGGTATAGATATAGTAATAACAGGACTGGGGGTATAGATGTAGTAATAACATGTAACAGGACTGAGGGTATAGATGTAGTAATAACAGGACTGAGGGTATATATGTAGTAATAACATGTAACAGGACTGAGGGTATAGATGTAGTAATAACATGTAACAGGACTGAGGGTATAGATGTAGTAATAACAGGACTGAGGGTATAGATGTAGTAATAACATGTAACAGGACTGAGGGTATAGATGTAGTAATAACAGGACTGAGGGTATAGATGTAGTAATAACAGGACTGAGGGTATAGATGTAGTAATAACAGGACTGAGGGTATAGATGTAGTAATAACAGGACTGAGGGTATAGATGTAGTAATAACATGTAACAGGACTGAGGGTATAGATGTAGTAATAACATGACTTGGGGTATAGATGTAGTAATAACAGGACTGAGGGTATAGATGTAGTAATAACATGTAACAGGACTGAGGGTATATATGTAGTAATAACAGGACTGAGGGTATAGATGTAGTAATAACAGGACTGAGGGTATATATGTAGTAATAACAGGACTGAGGGTATAGATGTAGTAATAACATGTAACAGGACTGAGGGTATAGATGTAGTAATAACATGTAACAGGGCTGGGGGTATAGATGTAGTAATAACACGACTGAGGGTATAGATGTAGTAATAACAGGACTGAGGGTATAGATGTAGTAATAACAGGACTGAGGGTATAGATGTAGTAATAACAGGACTGAGGGTATAGATGTAGTAATAACATGTAACAGGACTGAGGGTATAGATGTAGTAATAACAGGACTGAGGGTATAGATGTAGTAATAACATGTAACAGGACTGAGGGTATAGATGTAGTAATAACATGTAACAGGACTGAGGGTATAGATGTAGTAATAACAGGACTGAGGGTATATTTGTAGTAATAACATGACTGAGGGTATAGATGTAGTAATAACAGGACTGAGGGTATAGATGTAGTAATAACAGGACTGAGGGTATAGATGTAGTAATAACATGACTGGGGGTATAGATGTAGTAATAACATGTAACAGGACTGAGGGTATAGATGTAGTAATAACAGGACTGAGGGTATAGATGTAGTAATAAAATGACTGAGGGTATAGATGTAGTAATAACATGTAACAGGACTGAGGGTATAGATGTAGTAATAACAGGACTGAGGGTATATATGTAGTAATAACAGGACTGAGGGTATATTTGTAGTAATAACAGGACTGAGGGTATAGATGTAGTAATAACATTTAACAGGACTGAGGGTATATATGTAGTAATAACAGGACTGAGGGTATAGATGTAGTAATAACAGGACTGAGGGTATAGATGTAGTAATAACAGGACTGAGGGTATAGATGTAGTAATAACAGGACTGAGGGTATAGATGTAGTAATAACATGTAACAGGACTGAGGGTATAGATGTAGTAATAACAGGACTGAGGGTATATTTGTAGTAATAACATGTAACAGGACTGAGGGTATAGAGGTAGTAATAACAGGACTGAGGGTATAGATGTAGTATAACAGGACTGAGGGTATAGATGTAGTAATAACAGGACTGAGGGTATAGATGTAGTAATAACAGGACTGAGGGTATAGATGTAGTAATAACAGGACTGAGGGTATAGATGTAGTAGTAACAGGACTGAGGGTATAGATGTAGTAATAACAGGACTGAGGGTATAGATGTAGTAATAACAGGACTGAGGGTATAGATGTAGTAATAACAGGACTGAGGGTATAGATGTAGTAGTAACAGGACTGAGGGTATAGATGTAGTAATAACAGGACTGAGGGTATAGATGTAGTAATAACATGTAACAGGACTGAGGGTATAGATGTAGTAATAACATGTAACAGGACTGAGGGTATAGATGTAGTAATAACAGGACTGAGGGTATAGATGTAGTAATAACATGTAACAGGACTGAGGGTATAGATGTAGTAATAACAGGACTGAGGGTATAGATGTAGTAATAACAGGACTGAGGGTATAGATGTAGTAATAACATGTAACAGGACTGAGGGTATAGATGTAGTAATAACAGGACTGAGGGTATATATGTAGTAATAACAGGACTGGGGGTATATATGTAGTAATAACATGTAACAGGACTGAGGGTATATATGTAGTAATAACATGTAACAGTACTGAGGGTATAGATGTAGTAATAACAGGACTGAGGGTATATATGTAGTAATAACAGTAGATAATATACGTAGTATACACACCATTTCATTTTCATTACAATTCAGCCACTCAGCAGATGCTTCCATCCAGAGCAACCCACAGCTAGTGCATTTATCTTATTAAGATAGCCAGGCGAGACAACCGCATATCACAGTCACACCCATAACCACGTATCACGTACATTATACTCTACATAATACAATGCTAAATTAAATACAAAATGTATAATTATGTCTGTGTGTCTTTTCATAGTCCCTGTCGTTCCGTGAGGTGTTCTTTTAGCTGGTTTGTTTTTTCTGTTTTTAGTGCTAACTTGAGTTACCTGGGGTGGCAGAGAGTTCCATGTAGTCATGGACTCTATTTAATACTGTGTGTTTCCCAGCCTCTCTTCTGTACCTGGGGACTGTGAAGAGACCTCTGGTTGCATGTCTTGTTTGATAACGATGATTGTCCGGACTGTGTCTCAACTGCTTGAACAAACGATTCGGTACCTTCAAATAATCATTACCTTGCACAAAGACCAATATTGATGCAGTCGATCTATTCTCCATTTTAAGCCAGGAGAGATTGACCTGCATGCCATTGACATTGTCCCTTCGTGTACATCTAAGTGCAGTACATGTTGCTCTGTTCTGGACCAACTGCAATATGCCTTTAGTCCTTCTTTGACGCACCTGACCACACACCTGGACAGTAGCGGCATTTAGCCTAGTGGTTAGAGCGTTGGGCCAGTAAACGAAAGGTTGCTGGATCGAATCCCTGAGCTGACAAGGTTAAAAATCTGTCGTTCTGCCCCTGAACAAGGCAGTTAACCCACTGTTCCCCGGGTGCCGTGGATGTTGATTGTGGCAGCCCCCCCACACCTCTCTGATTCAGAGGAGTTGAGTTAAATGCGGAAGACACATTTCAGTTGAAGGCATTCAGTTGTACAACTGACTAAGTCTCCCCCTTTCCCTTGTCTAGGACCTGTCTGGTTGGCTGAGATATCAAGACAGGACTAGGTCTCCCCCTTTCCCTTGTCTAGGACCTGTCTGGTTGGCTGAGATATCAAGACAGGACTAGGTCTCCCCCTTTCCCTTGTCTAGGACCTGTCTGGTTGGCTGAGATATCAAGACAGGACTAGGTCTCCCCCTTTCCCTAGTCTAGGACCTGTCTGGTTGGCTGAGATATCAAGACAGGACTAGGTCTCCCCCTTTCCCTAGTCTAGGACATGTCTGGTTGGCTGAGATATCAAGACAGGACTAGGTCTCCCCCTTTCCCTTGTCTAGGACCTGTCTGGTTGGCTGAGATATCAAGACAGCACTAGGTCTCCCCCTTTCCCTTGTCTAGGACCTGTCTGGTTGGCTGAGATATCAAGACAGGACTAGGTCTCCCCCTTTCCCTTGTCTAGGACCTGTCTGGTTGGCTGAGATATCAAGACAGGACTAGGTCTCCCCCTTTCCCTTGTCTAGGACCTGTCTGGTTGGCTGAGATATCAAGACAGTACTAGGTCTCCCCCTTTCCCTTGTCTAGGACCTGTCTGGTTGGCTGAGATATCAAGACAGGACTAGGTCTCCCCCTTTCCCTTGTCTAGGACCTGTCTGGTTGGCTGAGATATCAAGACAGGACTAGGTCTCCCCCTTTCCCTTGTCTAGGACCTGTCTGGTTGGCTGAGATATCAAGACAGGACTAGGTCTCCCCCTTTCCCTTGTCTAGGACCTGTCTGGTTGGCTGAGATATCAAGACAGGACTAGGTCTCCCCCTTTCCCTTGTCTAGGACCTGTCTGGTTGGCTGAGATATCAAGACAGGACTAGGTCTCCCCCTTTCCCTTGTCTAGGACCTGTCTGGTTGGCTGAGATATCAAGACAGCAGAGCAATGCCTTTTCATGGAAAGACCTCTTCCCATTTCAGTCAAATCTAAATCAACATTTATTTGAGAGAGAGAAAACAAACAAACAAACAAACAAACAAACAAACAAACAAACAAAGCTTTTACTATCTCATCCTGGAATATATACAAGGTCTGAGGTCATCTGCCTTTGGCCTAAAGGGCAGGAACCTGGACTTCACCAAATACATCGGAAATAAAGACATTGTCATCCTACAAGAAACCTGGTATAGAGGAGATGGAACCACTGGTTGTCCTCCAGGTTACAGAGAGCTGGTAGTCCCATCCACCAAACTACCAGGTGGGCGGTATAGAGGAGACGGACCCACTGGTTGACCTCTAGGTTACAGAGAGCTGGTAGTCCCATCCACCAAACTACCAGGTGGGCGGTATAGAGGAGACGGACCCACTGGTTGACCTCTAGGTTACAGAGAGCTGGTAGTCCCATCCACCAAACTACCAGGTGTGAAACAGGGAAGGGACTCAGGGGGTATGCTAATTTGGTATAGAGCAGACCTAACCCACTCTATTGAATTAATCAAAACAGGAACATGTTACATCTGTCTAGAAATGAATAAGGAACTAATCTCAACAGAGAAAAATGTTATCCTGTGTGCTACCTATATATTTCCCCACTTGAATCCCCACACTTTAATGAAGACAGCTTCTCCATCCTAGAAGGAGAGGTCAATAATTTCCAGACCCATGGATATGTATTAGTCTGTGGCGACCTAAATGCCAGAACTGGACAAGAACCTGACACTCTCAGCACACAGGGGGACAAACACCTACCTGGAGGTGACAGCATTCCCACCCAAATATGCCCTCCTAGACACAACTACTACAAAACAACCAACAAAAACGTGTCACAACTCCTGCAGCTCTGTCACACGCTGGGTCTGTACATAGTCAATGGTAGGCTTCGAGGGGACTCTTACGGTAGGTACACCTACAGCTTGGCAACAGTACTGTAGACTACTTTATCACCGACCTCAACCAAGAGTCTCTCAGAGCATTCACAGTCAGCCCACTGAAATCCTTATCAGACCACAGCGAAACCACAGCCTACATTCTACTTCCGGCGCCGACCGAGATGGCCGCCTCGCATCGCGTTCCTAGGAAACTATGCAGTATTTTGTTGTTTTATGTGTTATTCCTTACATTGGTACCCCAGGTAATCGTAGGTTTCATTACATAGAGTCGGGAGGAACTACTGAATATAAGAGCAACGTCAACTCACCATCGTTACAACCAGGAATATGACTCTCCCGAAGCGGATCTGGTGTTTTGCCTTCCACCCAATACAATGGATCTGATCCCAACCGGTGACCCTAAACAACGACGCCGAAAAAGGGGCAAACGAGGCGGTCTCCTGGTCAGGCTTCGGAGACGGGCACATCGCGCTCCACTCCCTAGCATACTACTCGCCAATGTCCAGTCTCTTGACAATAAGGTTGATGAAATCCGAGCACGGGTAACATTCCAGAGAGACATCAGGGATTGTAATGTTCTTTGCTTCACGGAAACATGGCTCACTCGAGAGACGCTAACGGAGTCAGTGCAGCCAGCTGGTTGCTTCACGCATCGCGCCGACAGAAACAAACATCTTTCTGGTAAGAAGAGGGGCGGGGCTGTATGCCTTATGATCAACAAGACGTGGTGTGATCATAACAACATACAGAAACTCAAGTCATTCTGTTCACCAGATTTAGAATTCCTCACAATCAAATGTCGACCGCATTATCTACCAAGGGAATTCTCTTCGATTATAATCACAGCCGTATATATTCCCCCCCAAGCAGACACATCGATGGCCCTGAACGAACTTTATCTGACTCTTTGTAAACTGGAAACCACACACCCTGAGGCTGCATTCATCGTAGCTGGGGATTTTAACAAGGCTAATCTGAAAACAAAACTCCCTAAATTCTATCAGCATATCGATTGTGCTACCAGGGCTGGTAAAACCTTGGATCATTGTTATACTAACTTCCGCGACGCATATAAGGCCCTCCCCCGCCCTCCTTTCGGAAAAGCTGACCACGACTCCATTTTGTTGCTTCCAGCCTACAAACAGAAACTAAAACAGCAAGCTCCCGCGCTCAGGTCTGTTCAACGCTGGTCCGACCAATCTGATTCCACGCTTCAAGACTGCTTCGATCACATGGATTGGGATATGTTCCGCATTGCGTCCAACAACAACATTGACGAATATGCTGATTCGGTGAGCGAGTTCATTAGAAAGTGCATTGACGATGTCGTACCCACAGCAACGATTAAAACATTCCCAAACCAGAAACCGTGGATTGATGGCAGCATTCGCATGAAACTGAAAGCGCGAACCACTGCTTTTAACCAGGGCAAGGTGATCGGAAACATGATCGAATATAAACAGTGTAGCTATTGCCTCCGCAAGGCAATCAAACAAGCTAAGTCCCAGTATAGAGACAAAGTAGAGTCGCAATTAAACAGCTCAGACACAAGAGGTATGTGGCAGGGTCTACAGTCAATCACGGAATACAAAAAGAAGACCAGCCCCGTCGCGGACCAGGATGTCTTGCTCCCAGACAGACTAAATAACTTTTTTGCTCGCTTTGAGGACAATACAGTGCCACTGACACGGCCCGCTACCAAAACCTGCGGGCTGTCCTTCACTGCAGCCGAGGTGAGTAAAACATTTAAACGTGTTAACCCTCGCAAGGCTGCAGGCCCAGACGGCATTCCCAGCCGCGTCCTCAGAGCATCCGCAGACCAGCTGGCTGGTGTGTTTAAGGACATATTCAATCAATCCTTATCCCAGTCTGCTGTTCCCACATGCTTCAAGAGGGCCACCATTGTTCCTGTTCCCAAGAAAGCTAAGGTAACTGAGCTAAACGACTACCGCCCCGTAGCACTCACTTCCGCCATCATGAAGTGCTTTGAGAGACTAGTCAAGGACCATATCACCTCCACCCTACCTGACACCCTAGACCCACTCCAATTTGCTTACCGACCCAACAGGTCCACAGACGACGCAATCGCAACCACACTGCACACTGCCCTAACCCATCTGGACAAGAGGAATACCTATGTGAGAATGCTGTTCATCGACTACAGCTCAGCATTTAACACCATAGTACCCTCCAAACTCGTCATCAAGCTCGAGACCCTGGGTCTCGACCCCGCCCTGTGCAACTGGGTCCTGGACTTCCTGACGGGCCGCCCCCAGGTGGTGACAACATCTCCACCCCGCTGATCCTCAACACTGGGGCCCCACAAGGGTGCGTTCTGAGCCCTCTCCTGTACTCCCTGTTCACCCACGACTGCGTGGCCATGCACGCCTCCAACTCAATCATCAAGTTTGCGGACGACACTACAGTGGTAGGCTTGATTACAAACAACGACGAGACGGCCTACAGGGAGGAGGTGAGGGCCCTCGGAGTGTGGTGTCAGGAAAATAACCTCACACTCAACGTCAACAAAACAAAGGAGATGATTGTGGACTTCAGGAAACAGCAGAGGGAGCACCCTCCTATCCACATCGACGGGGCAGTAGTGGAGAAGGTGGAAAGTTTTAAGTTCCTCGGTGTACACATCACGGACAAACTGAATTGGTCCACCCACACAGACAGCGTTGTGAAGAAGGCGCAGCAGCGCCTCTTCAACCTCAGGAGGCTGAAGAAATTTGGCTTGTTACCAAAAGCACTCACAAACTTCTACAGATGCACAATCGAGAGCATCCTGTCAGGCTGTATCACCGCCTGGTACGGCAACTGCTCCGCCCACAACCGTAAGGCTCTCCAGAGGGTAGTGAGGTCTGCACAACGCATCACCGGGGGCAAACTACCTGCCCTCCAGGACACCTACACCACCCGATGTCACAGGAAGGCCATAAAGATCATCAAGGACAACAACCACCCGAGCCACTGCCTGTTCACCCCGCTATCATCCAGAAGGCGAGGTCAGTACAGGTGCATCAAAGCAGGGACCGAGAGACTGAAAAACAGCTTCTATCTCAAGGCCATCAGACTGTTAAACAGCCACCACTAACATTTAGTGGCCACTGCCAACATACTGACTCAACTCCAGCCACTTTAATAATGGGAATTGATGGAAATTATGTAAAAATGTATCACTAGCCACTTTAAACAATGCCACTTAATATAATGTTTACATACCCTACATTACTCATCTCATATGTATATGTATATACTGTACTGTATATCATCCACTGCATCTTGCCATCTTTATGTAATACATGTATCACTAGCCACTTTAAACTATGCCACTTTATGTTTACATACCCTACATTACTCATCTCATATGTATAGACTGTACACTATACCATCTACTGCATCTTGCCTATGCCGTTCTGTACCATCACTCATTCATATATCTTTATGTACATATTCTTTATCCCTTTACACTTGTGTGTATAAGGTCGTAGTTGTGGAATTGTTAGGTTAGATTACTTGTTGGTTATTACTGCATTGTCGGAACTAGAAGCACAAGCATTTCGCTACACTCGCATTAACATCTGCAAACCATGTGTATGTGACAAATAAAATTTGATTTGATTTGATACTTGAACTGACACCCTTATCAGACCACAGCGAAACCACAGCCTACTTGAACTGACACCCTTATCAGACCACAGAGAAACCACAGCCTACTTGAACAGAGCAATAATCACGTGGCATCATAGCCAAATACTGTTAAATATACTATATATATATATACAGTGGGGCAAAAAAAGTATTTAGTCAGCCACCAATTGTGCAAGTTCTCCCACTTAAAAAGATGAGAGAGGCCTGTAATTTTCATCATAGGTACACTTCAACTATGACAGACAAAATGAGGAAAAAAAATCCAGAAAATCACATTGTAGGATTTTTTATGAATTTATTTGCAAATTATGGTGGAAAATAAGTATTTGGTCAATAACAAAAGTTTATCTCAATACTTTGTTATATACCCTTTGTTGGCAATGACAGAGGTCAAACGTTTTCTGTAAGTCTTCATATAGTCTTCTATATGTATATATATATATATACTGTATACTGTTCAGAAATGTAGTGTAGAAACCTACCAGAAAACAATCAACCAAGAACGAATTTAATGCCTTTTAGAAAACGTCAAAAAGTTTCACTGACTCTCAGCTTCCCTATTGGTTGATGGTATCCTATGTGAAATGATAAAATATACAGACCACAAATTCCATCTGGCTACACTTAAACTCTTTAACATAATCCTTAGCTCTGTCAACTTCCCCAATATTTGGAACCAAGGACTGATAACCCCAATACACAAAAGTGGAGACAAATTCGACCCCAATACCGTGCGATATGCGTTAACAGCAACTGTGGGGAAAATCCATTGCATTATCATTAACAGCAGACTTGTACAATTCCTCAGTGAAAACAATGTACTGAGCAAATGTCAAATTGGCGTTTTACCAAATTACCATACGACAGACCATGTATTCACCCTACACACCCTAATTGACAAACAAACAAACCAAAACAAAGGCAAAGTCTTCTCATGCTTTGTTGATTTCAAAAAAGCTTTTGACTCAATTTGACATGAGGGTCTGCTATACAAATTGATGGAAAGTGGTGTTGGGGGAAAAACATACGACATTATAAAATCTATGTACTCAAACAACAAGTGTGCGGTTAAAATTGGCAAAAAAAACACACATTTCTTCCCATAGGGCCGTGGGGTGAGACAGGGATGCAGGTTAAGCCCCACCCACTTTAACATATATATCAACAAATTTGCGAGGCACTAGGACAAGGTGCAGCACCCGGCCTCACCCTACTAGAATCTGAAGTCAAATGTCTACTGTTTGCTGATGATCTGGTGCTTCTGTCCCCAACCAAGGAGGGCCTACAGCAGCACCTAGATCTTCTCCACAGATTCTGTCAGACCTGGGCCCTGACAGTAAATCTTAGTAAGACAAAAATAATGGTGTACCAAAACAGGTCCAGTTGCCAGGACCACAAATACAAATGTAATCTAGACACTGTTTCCCTAGAGCACACAAAAAACTATACATACCTTGGCCTAAACATCAGCACCACAAGTAACTTCCACAAAGCTGTGAACGATCTGAGAGACAAGGCAAGAAGGGCCTTCTGTGCCATAAAAAGGAACATAAAATTCGACATAACAATTAGGATCTGGCAAAAAATACTTGAATCAGTTATCTAATCAAATCAAATCAAAGTTTATTTGTCACGTGCACCGAATACAACAGGTGTAGTAGACCTTACAGTGAAATACTTACTTACAGGCTCTAACCATTAGTGAAAAAAAAGTGTTATGTGAACAGTAGGTAAGTAAAGAAATAAAACAACAGTAAAAAGACAGGCTATATACAGTAGCGAGGCTATAAAAGTAGCGAGGCTACATACAGACACCGGTTAGTCAGGCTGATTGAGGTAGTATGTACATGTAGATATGGTTAAAGTGACTATGCATATATGATGAACAGAGAGTAGCAGTAGCGTAAAAGAGGGGTTGGCGGGTGGTGGGTGGGACACAATGCAGATAGCCCGGTTAGCCAATGTGCGGAGGCACTGGTTGGTCGGCCCAATTGAGGTAGCATGTACATGAATGTATAGTTAAAGTGACTATGCAAATATTATAAACAGAGAGTAGCAGCAGCGTAAAAGAGGGGTTGGGGGGGTACATAATGCAAATAGTCCGGGTAGCCATTTGATTACCTGTTCAGGAGTCTTATGGCTTGGGGGTAAAAACTGTTGAGAATCCTTTTTGTCCTAGACTTGGCACTCCGGTACCGCTTGCCATGCGGTAGCAGAGAGAACAGTTTGTGGCTGGGGTCTTTGACAATTTTGTGTGTGTGTGTGTGTGTGTGTGTGTGTGTGTGTGTGTGTGTGTGTGTGTGTGTGTGATGTCAGGATGTTTGGGGACTCGTGGATCCTGCTTGAGCACGGAAAGACAAACACAGAGAGACTACCCAGCATGCTCTAGTACACACATACACACACACACACACACACACAGCGTTATGTAACCATCAGCGAACGAACAGTCTGCACAACATTCCACAACAGAAAACGGATCATTGTCATGCTAATATTATCTATGCTGCGTAGTGCCAATGCCTCCACATTGTATTGTGCCTGTGTGTGTTGTGTGTGTGTGTGTCGTGCGTGCGTGCGTGTGTGTGTGTGTTGTGCCTGTGTGTGTTGTGTGTGTGTTGTGTGTGTGTGTGTGTGTTTGTGTGTTGTGCCGGTGCGTGGGGGTTTAATTCGTGTGTAGCTTCTGTGTTAGAGTGGGTGGACTATTTAATTGTAGAATTACGTATAGAATTCCTATGAATGTTTTAATCTCTACGGATTTTAACGTGCTGGTGTTGTTGACATCGTCTTAGAATGTCCTTCATCTTTGTCTACCAGCTACATAGCCTACGTGTTCCAACGGCCACCCTATTCCCTACGTAGTGCACTACTGGTACCCTTTTCCCCATATATGGTAGACAACTGTCACCCTATTCCCTACATAGTACACTACTGGTACCCTATTCCCTATGTAGTGCACTACTGGCACAATATTCCATTCATAGTGCACTACTGGCACCCTACTCCATACATAGTGCACTACTGGCACCCTATTCCCTACATAGTGCACTACTGGCACCCTATTCCCTACATAGTATACTACTTTAGAACGAAGCCCTGTGGGTCCTGGTCTAAAGTAGTGCACTATATAGGGAATAGGGTGCCATTTGGAACCAAGTACTCTAAATAAGAATGGTTTTGGATGTTTATTAAACAATCATGTACTCCTATAATCCATTCACAGGAACGGGAGGAGAGGAGGAGGAGGAGGAGGGGAGAGAGGAGAGTGGGGGGGGGGGGGGGGAAGGGGGGAATGGGGGGAATTGAGCTACAAAAGGCAGAGAAACGGGGTGAGAAAGAGAGAGAGGTAGAGAGAGACAGAGAGAGCGCGAGAGAGAGACAGAGACAGAGGGAGAGAGAGAGAGAGAGACAAAGAGAGAGAGAGAGAGAGAAAGAGAGAGAGAGAGACAGAGAGAGGTAGAGAGAGACAGAGAGGGAAAGAGCGAGAGAGAGATCTAGAGACAGAGGGAGAGAAAGAGAAAGACAAAGAGAGAGAGAGCGACAGAGACTGAGAGATGGAGCAGAGAGAGAGACAGAGAGGGAAAGAGCGAGAGAGAGAGCTAGAGACAGAGGGAGAGAGAGAGAGAGAGAGAGACAGAGGGAGAGAGAGAGAGAGAGAGAGAGAGAGAGAGAGAGAGAGAGAGAGAGAGAGAGAGAGAGACTGAGAGATAGAGCAGAGAGAGAGAGAGAGAGAGACAGAGAAGAGAAAAGGCTTACGTAGTAGTGAAGTAGTGTGACTGAAATGGAGAGCTTATTGCACACGTCAACATTAAAGGTATTAGAGAGAGTTTAAGAGAGTTTTTGTAAATGGTATTATTAGACTTAGCAAAGTTTTTTTTATTTCCCAGAAAACACACTTACTATGAACTGGAAGAGCCTGTCTGAGTGACACAATCAGGACACACACACCAGTGTGTGCGTGTGTGACTACTCTAGGAATGGCCGAATTGACGTGAGACATACTAAGAACGTGTCATGCTTAAATCATTGATTGCCCAAGGTTGCAGTTCTGTATGCACACAGTACATAATTAATTGGATATAAATATATTAATATACAGAATGTATTGCCTTATGGTCCATGTGTTATGTATTGATATGTACAAATGTCCTCCATTAGCAGTGTGTTTACAGGGTGATTGATGTTTACAGGGTGGTTGATGTAGGGTAATGTCCTGTGTTTACAGGGTGGTTGATGTAGGATAATGTCCTGTGTTTACAGGGTGGTTGATGTAGGGTAATGTCCTGTGTTTACAGGGTGGTTGATGTAGGGTAATGTCCTGTGTTTATCGGGTGGTTGATGTAGGGTAATGTCCTGTGTTTACAGGGTGGTTGATGTAGGGTAATGTCCTCCATTAGCTGTGTGTTAACAGGTTCGTTGATGTAGGGTAATGTCCTGTGTTTACAGGGTGGTTGATGTAGGGTAATGTCCTGTGTTAACAGGGTGGTTGATGTAGGGTAATGTCCTGTGTTAACAGGGTGGTTGATGTAGGGTAATGTCAGGTGTTAACAGGGTGGTTGATGTAGGGTAATGTCCTGTGTTTACAGGGTGGATGATGTAGGGTAATTTCCTGTGTTAACATGGTGGTTGATGTAGGGTAATGTCCTGTGTTTTTCGGGTGGTTGATGTAGGGTAATGTCCTGTGTTTATCGGGTGGTTGATGTAGGGTAATGTCCTGTGTTTACAGGGTGGTTGATGTAGGGTAATGTCCTGTGTTTACAGGGTGGTTGATGTAGGGTAATGTCCTGTGTTTACAGGGTGGTTGATGTAGGGTAATGTAAGGTGTTAACAGGGTGGTTGATGTAGGGTAATGTCCTGTGTTTACAGTGTGGTTGTTGTAGGGTAATGTCCTCCATTAGCTGTGTGTTAACAGGTTGGTTGATGTAGGGTAATGTCCTGTGTTTACAGGGTGGGTGATGTAGGGTAATGTCCTGTGTTAACAGGGTGGTTGATGTAGGGTAATTTCCTGTGTTAACAGGGTGGATGATGTAGGGTAATGTCAGGTGTTAACATGGTGGTTGATGTAGGGTAATGTCCTGTGTTTAACGGGTGGTTGATGTAGGGTAATGTCCTGTGTTAACAGGGTGGTTGATGTAGGGTAATGTCCTGTGTTTACAGTGTGGTTGATGTAGGGTAATGTCCTGTGTTTACAGGGTGGTTGATATAGGGTAATGTCCTCCATTAGCAGTGTGTTAACAGGGTGGTTGATGTAGGGTAATGTCAGGTGTTTACAGGGTGGTTGATGTAGGGTAATGTCCTGTGTTTACAGGGTGGTTGATGTAGGGTAATGTCCTGTGTTTATCGGGTGGTTGATGTAGGGTAATGTCCTGTGTTTACAGGGTGGTTGATGTAGGGTAATGTCCTCCATTAGCTGTGTGTTAACAGGTTCGTTGATGTAGGGTAATGTCCTGTGTTTACAGGGTGGTTGATGTAGGGTAATGTCCTGTGTTAACAGGGTGGTTGATGTAGGGTAATGTCCTGTGTTAACAGGGTGGTTGATGTAGGGTAATGTCAGGTGTTAACAGGGTGGTTGATGTAGGGTAATGTCCTGTGTTTACAGGGTGGATGATGTAGGGTAATTTCCTGTGTTAACATGGTGGTTGATGTAGGGTAATGTCCTGTGTTTTTCGGGTGGTTGATGTAGGGTAATGTCCTGTGTTTATCGGGTGGTTGATGTAGGGTAATGTCCTGTGTTTACAGGGTGGTTGATGTAGGGTAATGTCCTGTGTTTACAGGGTGGTTGATGTAGGGTAATGTCCTGTGTTTACAGGGTGGTTGATGTAGGGTAATGTAAGGTGTTAACAGGGTGGTTGATGTAGGGTAATGTCCTGTGTTTACAGTGTGGTTGTTGTAGGGTAATGTCCTCCATTAGCTGTGTGTTAACAGGTTGGTTGATGTAGGGTAATGTCCTGTGTTTACAGGGTGGGTGATGTAGGGTAATGTCCTGTGTTAACAGGGTGGTTGATGTAGGGTAATTTCCTGTGTTAACAGGGTGGATGATGTAGGGTAATGTCAGGTGTTAACATGGTGGTTGATGTAGGGTAATGTCCTGTGTTTAACGGGTGGTTGATGTAGGGTAATGTCCTGTGTTAACAGGGTGGTTGATGTAGGGTAATGTCCTGTGTTTACAGTGTGGTTGATGTAGGGTAATGTCCTGTGTTTACAGGGTGGTTGATGTAGGGTAATGTCCTCCATTAGCAGTGTGTTAACAGGGTGGTTGATGTAGGGTAATGTCAGGTGTTAACAGGGTGGTTGATGTAGGGTAATGTTCTGTGTTTACAGGGTGGTTGATATAGGGTAATGTCCTGTGTTTACAGGGTGGTTGTTGTAGGGTAATGTCCTGTGTTTACAGTGTGGTTGATGTAGGATAATGTCCTCCATTAGCAGTGTGTTAACAGGGTGGTTGATGTAGGGTAATGTCAGGTGTTAACAGGGTGGTTGATGTAGGGTAATGTCCTGTGTTTACAGGGTGGTTGATGTAGGGTAATGTCCTGTGTTTACAGGGTGGTTGATGTAGGGTAATGTCCTGTGTTTACAGGGTGGTGGTTGTAGGGTAATGTCCTCCATTAGCAGTGTGTTAACAGGGTGGTTGATGTAGGGTAATTTCGTCCTCTAGACTGCTCGACCAGCAGCAGCATGGCCCAGGAATATAACACACTCATCACTCTGTGGGATGCTGCTTCCTGTTGTGACTGTGGAGGCAGTGTGTGTGTTCTAACATTGTGACCGGCCCCTGATCCTCCTCGTTGGTCAAGACTGGCTGGTGGTTTGGAAAGGAGCTGGGGTTAACGAGAGAGAAACCTCTCTGAAGCCCAACACACCCACGCTCTGCATTGCAGTGCAATGCCTCCTCTTGCCAGCCAGCCAACCAGCCAGCCAGCCAGCCTGCATGTACCTAGCCAGCCAGTGTGGACATACACAAAGCCAAGCTGTGCATCTGTGGCCGCCCTTGTGTCTATGGCCAACCCATTTCTGGTCTGTGGGCGGTGGTCTTCTGGCAGGGAGCTGGGGTTAACGAGAGAGAGAAACATCTCTGCTGGCCAACACTCCTACGCTCTCTATCCCAGGCAGAGCAGCCTCCAGCCAGGCAGTATGGACACAGGCACAGCCAGGCAAACTGGAAGACAAATGATAAGTCCCTTCAACTAAGAATGATATAGTCATTGGTTCCATAGACTTTTTTATTTACTCTCTAAAGTCTAAGCCATGGGGGGGTTGGCATATACTATAGCCCGTAGAAATACATTGAATAATGTATTCATAAGGAGGTTTTGTAGTGTCTGTATTATATCTATATCAATATCTTTATCTATATCAATATCTTTATCTATATCAATATCTATATCTTTATCTATATCTTTAACTATATCAATATCTATATCTTTAACTATATCTATATCTATATCTTTATCTAGATCTATATCAATATCTATATCTAGATCTTTATCTAGATCTTTATCTAGATCTATATCTTTAACTATATCAATATCTATATCTATATCTTTATCTAGATCTATATCTATATCTTTATCTAGATATATTTCTATATCTACATATATATCTAGGAGATATAAGAAAGGTCAGGATTTTTGGGGGGACAATTATTTAACACATTATTTTTGTTTAATACAAAACTACCTCCATACTTATATTAATTTGTATGGGATACCTTCTGTATGGGTTCCTTTTGTATGGGATACCTTCTGTGTGGGTTCCTTTTGTATGGGTTCCTTTTGTATGGGATACCTTCTGTATGGGTTCCTTTTGTATGGGTTGCTTTTGTATGGGATACCTTCTGTATGGGTTCCTTGTGTATGGGATACCTTCTGTATGGGTTCCTTTTGTATGGGTTCCTTCTCTATGGGTTCCTTCTGTATGGGTTCCTTCTGTATGGGTTCCTTTTGTATGGGATACCTTCTGTACGGGTTCCTTTTGTATGGGTTCCTTTTGTATGGGATACCTTCTGTACGGGTTCCTTTTGTATGGGTTCCTTTTGTATGGGTTCCTTCTGTACGGGTTCCTTTTGTATGGGTTCCTTTTGTATGGGTTCCTTTTGTATGGGTTCCTTTTGTATGGGATACCTTCTGTATGGGGTACCTTCTGTATGGGTTCCTTCTGTATGGGATACCTTCTGTATGGGTTCATTTTGTATGGGATACCTTCTGTATGGGTTCCTTTTGTATGGGTTCCTTTTGTATGGGATACCTTCTGTATGGGATACCTTCTGTATGGGTTTCTTGTGTATGGGATACCTTCTGTATGGGTTCCTTTTGTATGGGATACCTTCTGTATGGGATACCTTCTGTATGGGTTTCTTGTGTATGGGATACCTTCTGTATGGGTTCCTTCTGTATGGGATACCTTCTGTATGGGTTCCTTCTGTATGGGATACCTTCTGTATGGGTTCCTTTTTTATGGGATACCTTCTGTATGGGTTCCTTTTGTATGGGATACATTCAGTATGGGTTCCTTTTGTATGGGATACCTTCTGTATGGGTTGCTTTTGTATGGGATACCTTCTGTATGGGTTCCTTTTGTATGGGATACCTTCTGTATGGATACCTTTTGTATGGGATACCTTCTGTATGGGTTCCTTGTGTATGGGATACATTCTGTATGGGTTCATTGTGTATGGGATACCTTCTGTATGGGTTCATTGTGTATGGGATACCTTCTGTATGGGTTCATTGTGTATGGGATACATTCTGTATGGGTTCCTTGTGTATGGGATACATTCTGTATGGGTTCATTGTGTATGGGTTCCTTTTGTATGGGATACCTTCTGTATGGGTTCCTTTTGTATGCGATACATTTTGACGATTCCCGTGACACTGGTGGGGGTTGTAGAGTCTCAACCTTTCCACAGTGGGGTCATATTAGTTTTGTAACTCAAATGGTTCGGACTTTACAGATTGAAGTTTGCCTATCAGCGTTACCGACGTCAGACGAGTCCCATGAGACTTGTGGGGTGGGGGGGGGGGGTCGTAGAGTAAAACGGACACTGAAGATGTTTTCGTGAGAAGACCTATTTTCGGGATGTCTCATGGTCTGACAAACACTGCTGTAGCTGTGCCACCGTCCACCGCAGATATCTCATGGTCTGACAAACACCGCTGTAGCTGTGCCACCGTCCACCGCAGATATCTCATGGTCTGACAAACACTGCTGTAGCTGTGCCACCGTCCACCACAGATATCTCATGGTCTGACAAACACCGCTGTAGCTGTGCCACCGTCCACCGCAGATATCTCATGGTCTGACAAACACCGCTGTAGCTGTGCCACCGTCCACCGCAGATATCTCATGGTCTGACAAACACTGCTGTAGCTGTGCCACCGTCCACCACAGATATCTCATGGTCTGACAAACACCGCTGTAGCTGTGCCACCGTCCACCGCAGATATCTCATGGTCTGACAAACACCGCTGTAGCTGTGCCACCGTCCACCGCAGATATCTCATGGTCTGACAAACACCGCTGTAGCTGTGCCACCATCCACCGCAGATATCTCATGGTCTGACAAACACCGCTGTAGCTGTGCCACCGTCCACCGCAGATATCTCATGGTCTGACAAACACAGCTGTAGCTGTGCCACCGTCCACCACAGATATCTCATGGTCTGACAAACACCGCTGTAGCTGTGCCACCGTCCACCGCAGATATCTCATGGTCTGACAAACACCGCTGTAGCTGTGCCACCGTCCACCGCAGATATCTCATGGTCTGACAAACACCGCTGTAGCTGTGCCACCATCCACCGCAGATGTCTCATGGTCTGACAAACACCGCTGTAGCTGTGCCACCGTCCACCGCAGATATCTCATGGTCTGACAAACACCGCTGTAGCTGTGCCACCGTCCACCGCAGATGTCTCATGGTCTGACAAACACCGCTGTAGCTGTGCCACCATCCACCGCAGATGCGGAAGGCCGACGTAGGCATAACTCATATTTAGCTGAAACTCATGAATTTTGATGGTGATTTTGATGGGAAGTTTTACCTGAACTTATTGGCCCAAACTTAGCTTCAACTTCAGAAAACTTAGGCAAAAATTCTGTCAACTTAAAATGATGTGTTTGCTCAACTTGTGTTATATGTTTACTAAACTCTAAAATTATTATTTAGGCATCTTCACAAAACAAAGGCTGTGAAAACTAGTTACAAACACTTTGAATTTTGACATACAATGTTTTCAACTTATACATTTGACACACATGATGACATTGTGAATGTTCATTTATACAGTCATTATTATTCAACATGTCCTTACCTGTGTTTGAACTCACAACCTCTTTGTTCGTGGCCTATTTATTGCCTTACCTCCCTTATCCTACCTCATTTGCACACACTTTATATAGATTTTTTTCTACTGTATTATTGACTGTATGTTTGTTTATTCCATGTGTAACTCTGTGTTGTTGTATGTGTCGAACTGCTTTGCTTTATCTTGGCCAGGTCACAGTTGTAAATGAGAACTTGTTCTCAACTGGCCGACCTGGTTAAATAAAGGTGAAATAAAAAATACATAAATAAAAAGGAGTTATTGATATATATATTCCAGTGGTTTTCTAATATGATCTATATTGGGGGGAAAAAACATCCCGCGCCTCGGAGAAGATAAATCCACTATCAGATGTCAACTGGCCTACCTGGTTAAACAAAGGTGAAATCAAAAATCAAAAATGGCATTCCAATCTTCCTGCTATGCCACCATTACTTATTTCAGTAATTTGTGTTTTTTCTATATAGTTATTCAGTGTTGCTGAGGCATGTTAGTCTAGTGTATTTTTCACTGAGCTGAGATTTACTCTGAAGTGCAAAGTGTAGCAACACAGGTGAAATCAGTCTATTGACATAGACATGTTGGCGTAGCAAGATCAGTATGCCGTGAACCCAAGATATGAATCGCTCCGGTGCCATTACTGAAAACTCCTCCACCACGCGCCTGTCTTGTCGAAAGCCTCCTCTCCTACCCAGCCTCCCGACACAAGCCTCTACCAAGCGGCTGTGATACTGTACCTAGGCTATTGTCCCCTGTCTTGTACAGGTACCCCCTGCCACTTGCCCCCCTTCTCCCGAACTTCGCTCACCTTTCCAACATACATTTACATGCACACACACACACACACACACACACACACACACACACACACACACACACACACACACACACACACACACACACACACACACACACACACACATACACACACTTACACACACTTACACACACTTACACACACACACACACACACACACACACACACACACACACACACACACACACACACACACACAGACACACACACACACACACACACACACACACACACACACACACACAGACACACACACACACACACAGACACACACACACACACACACACACACACACACACACACACACACACACACACACACACACACACACACACACACACACACACACACACACACACACACACACACACACACACACCTCAGTCTCTGATCTGAATCTTTAGTCTGTGGACCTTCTTTTTTTTCTACTCCGGAACTTGTTGCTTTTAGATTTTTTATTAGTTGGTCTTTGTTATTTTATTGTATCTTTGGTCTATTTGTGATTACTGTGTAACCTCATAGGTCTATTTGTGATTACTGTGTAACCTCATAGGTCTATTTGTGATCTGTGTAACCTCATAGGTCTATTTGTGATCTGTGTAACCTCATAGGTCTATTTGTGATTACTGTGTAACCTCATAGATCTATTTGTGATTAGTGTGTAACCTCATAGGTCTATTTGTGATTACTGTGTAACCTCATAGATCTATTTGTGATTACTGTGTAACCTCATAGATCTATTTGTGATTAGTGTGTAACCTCATAGATCTATTTGTGATTAGTGTGTAACCTCATAGGTCTATATGTGATTACTGTGTAACCTCATAGGTCTATTTGTGATTACTGTGTAACCTCATAGGTCTGTTTGTGATCTGTGTGTAACCTCATAGGTCCATTTGTGATTACTGTGTAACCTCATAGATCTATTTGTGATTAGTGTGTAACCTCATAGGTCTATTTGTGATTAGTGTGTAACCTCATAGGTCTATTTGTGATTAGTGTGTAACCTCATAGGTCTATATGTGATTAGTGTGTAACCTCATAGGTCTATCTGTGATTACTGTGTAACCTCATAGATCTATTTGTGATTAGTGTGTAACCTCATAGGTCTATTTGTGATTACTGTGTAACCTCATAGATCTATTTGTGATTAGTGTGTAACCTCATAGGTCTATTTGTGATTAGTGTGTAACCTCATAGGTCTATATGTGATTAGTGCGTAACCTCATAGGCCTATAGATAGGTGTTTTACAAAAAATGTTATGTTTATTTTTCACGTTGATTCATAGGCTTACAAAATGAACATGCTGCTGTTGCTATTGCTGCTATGGTCTACCCTTGACTCTTATATATTATTCTACACTGAGGATGATGCATTTAGGGTACGATGCCACTTACATTTTCAGAACTTTGAGAGTTTTTCCCATGTTACGTACTGGGAGAAACCATACGCATGCCCGGCTATTGCCCTGGAGAACTGTGTGCATTTTCCCCATTCGACATGAGAGAAACCATATGCATATGTTTACACGTCTGGATTGTTCTTTCAGTACTTAACCATGTCTCTGGACTGTACGCACCTTTTGAAATACGTTGTGTTAAAGACTCTGGTTCCTCTGATGTCACGCCCTGGCCATAGAGAGGTATTAGTCTCTATTTGGTTAGGCCAGGGTGTGATTAGGGTGGGCATTCTATGTGTTATATTTCATTGTTTTTGGCCGAGTATGGTTCCCAATCAGAGGCAGCTGTCTATCGTTGTCTCTGATTGGGAATCATACTTAGTCAGCCTTTTTCCCACCTGTGTTTTGTTGGTAGTTGTTTTCTGTTTAGTGTTGCTGCACCTTACAGAACTGTTTCGCTTCTCACTTTGTTATTTTGCTTGAGTGTTTTTGGTGAATAAATTATCGTGGACACGTACCACGCTGCGCTTTGGTCCACTTCTTCAGACGAGCGTTACATCTGGACTGTACGCACCTTTTGAAATACGTTGTGTTAAAGACTCTGGTTCCTCTGGACTGTACGCACCTTTTGAAATACGTTGTGTTAAAGACTCTGGTTCTAGATGTTGTCAAAGCCAATCTCTTTATTTTTCTGATTTTACTGTCAGGAAATGTGCTGATCCTGACATTTCTACTCAATCTGAATTAAAATGTCTGAATGGCCTGAAGTTTCTCCATATAAGTGTAAGAAGTCTTCTTCCCGAAACTTCTATGAAAATTTGGATTAAAAAAACGCAGACCCCAAATGTATTTATGCTTTGTGAAACCTGGCTCAAAAACATATATCACTGACAAAGACAATGGCATTGATGGTTACAATCTAAGGGAGACAGTGTTGCTGACTTCTGTTACCAAACCCAAGCAATTTGAATGTCTGGCTTGAATATAAATCTCTACGCATCATTGAATCTGGTTGAATCTTGAACCTGCTCTTGCTGACTCTCTGGATTGTATTTTAGAATTATTATCACAGAATGTCAAATCTGAATTTGTGTTTCTGGGTGACCTGGACCTAGACTGGTGGACATCCACATCTGATCAACTCAACAATCTATGTAATACCTCGAATCTGATTCAGATGGTTAACAATGTAACAAGGTTTATTGCGACGTGTCCTCTAAAATCCCCTTTTGATTGACCACTCCTCATGGTTTTAATGCTTCTGGTCTAATGATATAAGGGATCACAGTGCTGTTGCCTGTGTAAGGGATGGTCCAATTCCTAAATGACCTCCATGTATCGTCATGAAAAGAAACAGTTTGACACTCAAGAGTTTTTACATGATGTTTTCCACATTGCCTGGAGTGGAGTTGAATTCATCCCTGATGTTGAATTATCCTTTTCTTCCTTCCACAAAGCATTCCAGGATATACGCACCAAGTATGTTCAAACAATATAGAATGAAAGTCAGAGACACCCGTTGGTTCTCAGATGAACTAGCTGAAATCATAAGGAAACAGAATGCTGTGTGGGCTAAAGCAAGAATGTCTGATTCAGCTGGTGATTGGATGGTTTGTAAACGCCTTCTGAATCAGGGTGTGGCTATGACCGGAAAGCTGAAAGCAGAACCTCAACCCTACTGCTGATTATATGAATACAATAGTGAAAGGTTTAAAGTGCCCCTCCTCACTCAAAAAAATATCAGCCCATATCTATTCTAACAAAAGTATTGGAGTCCTTAGTGAATAAGCAGCTTAAGGCCTCCATCCAGGAAAACAATATGTTCAGTGATATGCAGTTAGGTTTCATGTCATCACAGCAACTTTGAAGGTTTTTGGATGATGTTCACTATCCTGGATAAATCAAATCAAATCAAATTCTATTTGTCACATACACATGGTTAGCAGATGTTAATGCGAGTGTAGCGAAATGCTTGTGTTTCTAGTTCCGATCGTGCAGTAATATCTAACAAGTAATCTAACAATTTCACAACAACTACCTTATACACACAAGTGTAAAGGAATGAATAAGAATATGTACATAAAAATATATGGATGGGCGATGGCCGAACGGCATAGGCAAGATGCAGTAGATGGTATAGAGTACCTCCCGGGAGGCTGGTGGTTAGGTAGTCTAGTGGTTAGAGTGTAGCGGAGGCAGGTAGCCCAGTGGTTAGAGTGTAGAGGTGGCAGGTAGCCTAGTGGTTAGAGTGTAGAGGTGGCAGGTAGCCTAGTGGTTAGAGTGTAGAGGAGGCAGGTAGCCTAGTGGTTAGAGTGTAGAGGTGGCAGGTAGCCTAGTGGTTAGAGTGTAGAGGTGGCAGGTAGTCTAGTGGTTAGAGTGTAGAGGTGGCAGGTAGACTAGTGGTTAGAGTGTAGAGGTGGCAGGTAGACTAGTGGTTAGAGTGTAGAGGTGGCAGGTAGACTAGTGGTTAGAGTGTAGAGGTGGCAGGTAGACTAGTGGTTAGAGTGTAGAGGTGGCAGGTAGTCTTGGCTTCCTGCCACCTCTACACTCTAACCACTAGACTACCTGCCACCTCTACACTCTAACCAGTCAGAGATGCCTAACTCACCATTGTGATCTCTACAGTGCTGTCAGGTGGACATCACTAGCCTGCCCCTTGCCAGACCGTCAATAATTGACTAGCCTAGTAACAACAACAACAACAAAAAAGAGATTGTGAGTTCAAATCCTCGGTGAGTAATAATGACTGTGTAAATGCACTGTGTAGTCATGTATGTCAGTGTGTGTCGACTATGTCAGTTGAAATCGTTGTATGTTACAAGCACTGTGTGTGTGTGTGTAACTAGTTCCGCAGTCTTTCTTTGTGTGAAGATGACCAGATAATAATTAATAGTTTAAGGAACATATGAGACAAGTTGAGCAAACACATCATTTTAAATTGACTGAATTTTTCTCAAGTTGGAGCAAGGTTTTGGGACAACTAAACACTTTAAGTTCAGGTAACACAAAAAAAAAGGTTGTGAAAACCAGTTACGTAATAATAGTTAGTTGAAATAACTAAAACATTTTTTTTACACTGCAGTGCATCTGTTAGCGCAGGTGATTTGAAATCCCACTCTCCTGATGAGGTAAGCTTGTAAAAACTTGTAAAACCCAAAACATCCTAAGGATTTCTTATAAAGTCTAAAGGTTTAGACATTTGGGTTGTTGTGTGAGAGGTCCTGTTCCCTGGTTCGATCCCACAGAGTTAAAACCAGGAATGGACACAGCCAGGCATCCCAACCCATCCCAAGCCTGCCATCATGGGCACGGACACAACCAGTAAGATATACAGCCCCCCTCTCCCTCTCCGCAGCCAGCCCAGCCTGGGGGTACGGCACGGGGCAGGCTGCCTGGCAGTCAGTCCCCTCTGTTTGCTTTCTGAATCGCGGAGCGAGTGCTAATCCTATTCTTGGGTGCCGCTTTATCAAGCTGGAGGTTTGCACAATCACTTTCCCCACAGCTGCAGCATGAGGAGAGATAATATTATGGTATGCTCCTGTCCTGTCAAGCAGCTGTTGTTCCTTCCCTTCCCCGTATGGATGCTATTACATCCTGTGAGGGAGTACTAGCTACCGTTCAGCGGTGCATCGTCCAACATCATGGAAGTGTCGACGTTTGTTATTTCACTGGTCATTGTCTGATGTAACGTGAAGGGGCATGATAGGGACTCACCCCTCCTGCCCTCCCATTATCCCATCATCCC
>NW_024061342.1:130000-143480 GCF_016432855.1 Salvelinus namaycush | reverse complement strand
GAGACAGAGAAACCCTCACAGTTCTTTGCAGTTGATAGAGAGACAGAGAAAAACCCTCACAGTCATTTCAGTTGATAGAGAGACAGAGAAACCCTCACAGTTCTTTGCAGTTGATAGAGAGACAGAGAAACCCTCACAGTTCTTTGCAGTTGATAGAGAGACAGAGAAACCCTCACAGTTCTTTGCAGTTGATAGAGAGACAGAGAAACCCTCACAGTTCTTTTCAGTTGATAGAGAGACAGAGAAACCCTCACAGTTCTTTGCAGTTGATAGAGAGACAGAGAAACCCTCACAGTTCTTTTCAGTTGATAGAGAGACAGAGAAACCCTCACAGTTCTTTGCAGTTGATAGAGAGACAGAGAAACCCTCACAGTTCTTTGCAGTTGATAGAGAGACAGAGAAACCCTCACAGTTCTTTGCAGTTGACGTCGTACAGCGGCGTCCACTTGTTCTGCTGGTGCGGCTGCCACTTTATACACTGGTAGTTGGGGTCCAGGTAGGAGTTATCCGCCTCCGCCATCAAACCTGGGCCAGAAACAATGTCTACTGCGTAAGGGGGGAAACACAGGATTACATTTTAATTTACACATTGTTATGCCTTTTCTGTACATTTTCTCAAATTCCCAGGTTTTCCAAAAAAATCCCGGGTTGGATCCTCCAGCTAGTATTTCTGGAAAACCTGATCATTTTGGTAAATGGTAACGGGTATGACCGGATATAAGAAGGAGGTAATGGAGGAATAGAGAGAAGGACAGAGAAAGATAAAGGAGAAGAGAGAAGAGAGGAGAGGAGAGAGGAGAGAGAGAGAGAGAGAGAGAGAGAGGAGAGAGAGAGAGAGAGAGAGGAGAGAGAGAGGAATAGAAGAGACAGAGAGAGAGAGAGAGAGAGAGAGAGAGGAGAAGAGAGAGAGGGAGCGAGACACAGAGAGAGAGAGAGAGAGAGAGAGAGAGAGAGAGAGAGAGAGACAGAGAGAGAGAGACGAGAGAGAGAGAGAGAGAGAGAGAGAGAGAGAGAGAGGAGAGAGAGAGAGAGAGAGAGACAGAGAGAGAGAGAGAGAGAGAGACAGAGAGAGAGAGAGAGAGAGACAGAGAGGACAGAGAGAGAGAGAGAGAGAGAGACAGAGAGAGAGGAGAGAGAGAGAGAGAGAGACAGAAGAAGAGAGAGAGAGAGAGAGAGAGAGAGAGAGAGAGAGAGACAGAGAGAGAGAGAGAGAGAGAGACAGAGAGAGAGAGAGAGAGAGAGAGAAAGGGGCCACAAGGTCAACCAGTGAAGAACAAACACCATTGTAAATACAACCCATATTTATGTTTATTTATTTTCCCTTTTGTACTTTAACTAATTACACATAATGACATTTGAAATGTCTTTATTCTTTTGGAACTTTTGTGAGTGTAATGTTTACTGTTAATTTTTATTGTTTATTTCACTTTAGTTTATTATCTACTTCACTTGCTTTGGCAAATGTAAACATATGTTTCCCCATGCCAATAAAGCCCCTTGAATTGAAATGTAATTGAATTGCGAGGGAGAGAATGAACAGAAAGAGAGAGAGAGAGGGAGAGAAGAGAGATACAGACAGAGAGAGAGAGAGAGACAGACAAAGATATGCCTGCCTACCTGGCTCTTGTTTGATGATACCTGTGAGGATCTGAGAGTTGAGGGTGCTGTTTGGAGAGTCAGAGGGTTTTCTCTTCTTTGTCTGGTGGACCGGTATCCCACTGTAAACACACACACACACACACACACACACACACACACACACACACACACACACACACACACACACACACACACACACACACACACACACACACACACACACACCACACACACACACACACACACACACACACACACACACACACACACACACACACACACAATGAAGACACAAACAAATGTAGGGAAATGAAGCATTTTCATTGAGAGATTGATCGATCCGCTATAACATATTATGTGATTTGTTATCTGTCTTTCTCTCCCTCTCTAACCTCCCTTCCTCCCTCCCCTCCCTCCCTCCCCCCTCCCTCCCTCCCTCCCTCCCTCCCTCCCTCCCTCCCTCTGCCCTCCCTCCCTCCCTCCTCCTCCCTCCCTCCTCCCTCCCCTCTCCCTCCCCTCCTCCTCCCTCCTCCACTCCTGGCCCTGCTGTGTGCTGCAGTTCCTGGTGACACCCCTCTCCTCCCTTATAAAACATCTATCTTTCTTTCTCTCCTCCCTCTTCTCTCTCTCTTACCACCCTTCCATCCCTCTCTCATCCATCTCTCCCTCCCTCTCTCCTACCCCCATCACTCACACCTGGCCCTGCTGTGAGTGCTGCAGTAGTAAGTGATTGGCTGATTGATTGATTGGTTGATGGATCACTCACTCCTGCTGTTGAAGGAGTTGATGCATCAGCTGAGTCTGTTGCAGGTCCTGTCCACTCCCACTGGAGGCGGTGCCAACAGGGTACTGTGAGATCATTGGCTCGGCCTTCAGGTACATGTCGCGGTGCATGTTGGGATAGCCGTGGCCGTGTGGGGGTAGAGGTGGCGGGGTCATGTGACACATGTTCTCTGGTGTCATGGTCCTCAGCATGTGAGTGTCTGCAAGACAGGGAGGAAGGCAGGGATGAAGACAGGAAGGAAGACAGGGAGGAAGACAGGGAGGAAGACAGGTAGGAAGACAGGTAGGAAGACAGGGAGGAAGACAGGGAGGAAGACAGGGAGGAAGACAGGGAGGAAGACAGGGAGGAAGACAGGTAGGAAGACAGGGAGGAAGACAGGGAGGAAGACAGGTAGGAAGACAGGTAGGAAGACAGGGAGGAAGACAGGTAGGAAGAGAGGGAGGAAGACAGGTAGGAAGACAGGGAGGAAGACAGGAAGGAAGACAGGGAGGAAGACAGGTAGGAAGACAGGGAGGAAGACAGGGAGGAAGACAGGAAGGACAATAGGAAGACAGGAAGGAAGACAGGGAGGAAGACAGGGAGGAAGACAGGAAGACAGGAAGACAGGAAGGAAGACAGGGAGGAAGACAGGAAGACAGGGAGGAAGACAGGAAGACAGGGAGGAAGACAGGAAGGAAGACAGGTAGGAAGACAGGGAGGAAGACAGGGAGGAAGATAGGGAGGAAGACAGGTAGGAAGACAGGTAGGAAGACAGGGAGGAAGACAGGTAGGAAGACAGGGAGGAAGACAGGTAGGAAGACAGGAAGGAAGACAGGGAGGAAGACAGGGAGGAAGACAGGAAGACAGGTAGGAAGACAGGAAGGAAGACAGGGAGGAAGACAGGGAGGAAGACAGGGAGGAAGACAGGGAGGAAGACAGGAAGGAAGACAGGAAGGAAGACAGGGAGGAAGACAGTAGAAGACAGTAGGAAGACGGTAGAAGACAGGAAGGAGACAGGGAGGAAGACAGGTAGGAAGACAGGTAGGAAGACAGGGAGGAAGACAGGGAGGAAGACAGGGAGGAAGACAGGTAGGAAGACAGGTAGGAAGACAGGGAGGAAGACAGGAAGGAAGACAGGTAGGAAGACAGGTAGGAAGACAGGGAGGAAGACAGGTAGGAAGACAGGAAGGAAGACAGGTAGGAAGACAGGGAGGAAGACAGGTAGGAAGACAGGAAGGAAGACAGGTAGGAAGACAGGGAGGAAGACAGGTAGGAAGACAGGAAGGAAGACAGGTAGGAAGACAGGTAGGAAGACAGGAAGGAAGACAGGTAGGAAGACAGGTAGGAAGACAGGGAGGAAGACAGGAAGACAGGGAGGAAGACAGGAAGACAGGGAGGAAGACAGGAAGACAGGGAGGACGACAGGGAGGAAGACAGGGAGGAAGACAGGGAGGAAGACAGGAAGGAAGACAGGGAGGAAGACAGGGAGGAAGACAGGTAGGAAGACAGGGAGGAAGACAGGTAGGGAGACAGGGAGGAAGACAGGTAGGAAGACAGGTAGGAAGACAGGGAGGAAGACAGGGAGGAAGACAGGTAGGAAGACAGGGAGGAAGACAGGTAGGAAGACAGGAAGGAAGACAGGTAGGAAGACAGGAGGAAGGGAAGACAGGAAGGAAGACAGGTAGGAAGACAGGGAGGAAGACAGGTAGGAAGACAGGTAGGAAGACAGGAAGGAAGACAGGAAGGAAGACAGGTAGGAAGACAGGAAGGAAGACAGGTAGGAAGACAGGTAGGAAGACAGGTAGGAAGACAGGGAGGAAGACAGGAAGACAGGTAGGAAGACAGGGAGGAAGACAGGTAGGAAGACAGGAAGACAGGTAGGAAGACAGGGAGGAAGACAGGGAGGAAGACAGGGAGGAAGACAGGGAGGAAGACAGGAAGGAAGACAGGGAGGAAGACAGGTAGGAAGACAGGGAGGAAGACAGGTAGGGAGACAGGGAGGAAGACAGGGAGGAAGACAGGGAGGAAGACAGGAAGACAGGTAGGAAGACAGGGAGGAAGACAGGGAGGAAGACAGGAAAGAAGACAGGGAAGAAGACAGGGAGGAAGACAGGGAGGAAGACAGAGGAAGACAGGAGGAAGACAGGTAGGAAACAGGGAGAAGACAGGTAGGGAGACAGGGAGGAAGACAGGGAGGAAGACAGGGAGGAAGACAGGAAGACAGGTAGGAAGACAGGGAGGAAGACAGGAAGGAAGACAGGGAGGAAGACAGGTAGGAAGACAGGTAGGAAGACAGGAAGACAGGTAGGAAGACAGGGAGGAAGACAGGGAGGAAGACAGGGAGGAAGACAGGGAGGAAGACAGGAAGGAAGACAGGGAGGAAGACAGGGAGGAAGACAGGTAGGAAGACAGGGAGGAAGACAGGTAGGGAGACAGGAAGGAAGACAGGAAGGAAGACAGGGAGGAAGACAGGTAGGAAGACAGGGAGGAAGACAGGGAGGAAGACAGGAAGACAGGTAGGAAGACAGGGAGGAAGACAGGGAGGAAGACAGGGAGGAAGACAGGGAGGAAGACAGGTAGGGAGACAGGAAGGAAGACAGGGAGGAAGACAGGAAGGAAGACAGGGAGGAAGACAGGGAGGAAGACAGGTAGGAAGACAGGGAGGGAAGACAGGAAGGAAGACAGGAGGAAGACAGGTAGGAAGACAGGGAGGAAGACAGGGAGGAAGACAGGTAGGAAGACAGGTAGGGAGACAGGTAGGAAGACAGGGAGGAAGACGGTAGGAAGACAGGTAGGAAGACAGGAAGGAAGACAGGTAGGAAGACAGGGAGGAAGACAGGGAGGAAGACAGGGGAAGGCAGGGAGAAGCAGGTAGGAAGACAGGTAGGAAGACAGGAAGACAGGTAGGAAGACAGGAAGGAAGACAGGTAGGAAGACAGGAAGGAAGACAGGTAGGAAGACAGGTAGGAAGACAGGGAGGAAGACAGGGAGGAAGACAGGTAGGGAGACAGGGAGGAAGACAGGGAGACAGGTAGGAAGACAGGGAGGAAGACAGGTAGGAAGACAGGGAGGAAGACAGGTAGGAAGACAGGGAGGAAGACAGGTAGGAAGACAGGTAGGAAGACAGGAAGGAAGACAGGTAGGAAGACAGGAAGACAGGTAGGAAGACAGGTAGGAAGACAGGGAGGAAGACAGGGAGGAAGACAGGAAGGAAGACAGGGAGGAAGACAGGGAGGAAGACAGGGAGGAAGACAGGGAGGAAGACAGGGAGGAAGACAGGGAGGAAGACAGGTAGGAAGACAGGAAGGAAGACAGGTAGGAAGACAGGAAGACAGGTAGGAAGACAGGTAGGAAGACAGGTAGGAAGACAGGTAGGAAGACAGGGAGAAAGACAGGGAGAAAGACAGGGAGAAAGACAGGTAGGAAGACAGGTAGGAAGACAGGGAGGAAGACAGGGAGGAAGACAGGGAGGAAGACAGGGAGGAAGACAGGTAGGAAGATAGGAAGACAGGAAGGAAGACAGGGAGGAAGACAGGGAGGAAGACAGGGAAGAAGACAGGGAAGAAGACAGGGAGGAAGACAGGGAGGAAGACAGGGAGGAAGACAGGGAGGAAGACAGGGAAGAAGACAGGGAGGAAGACAGGGAGGAAGAAAGGGAGGAAGAAAGGGAGGAAGACAGGGAAGAAGACAGGGAGGAAGACAGGGAGGAAGACAGGGAGGAAGACAGGGAGGAAGACAGGGAAGAAGACAGGGAGGAAGACAGGGAGGAAGACAGGGAGGAAGACAGGAAGAAAGGGAGGAAGACAGGGAGGAAGACAGGGAGGAAGACAGGGAGGAAGAAAGGGAGGAACATGTTTATGCATTTAATCTGTTCCATTGTCATTTCAGTTTTAAATGTTTCAAGGTCTGTTCTGACAATAGCTACAATAGCTTGGCATATAACTTGTCCTGATAAAAGGCGGTGGCCCAGGTTGCAAAACAATCTTTTTGCCAGCAAACTTTGACCTCTGATGACACAGAGTGTGTGTGTTCTATTTGCTGTGAGTGTGAAGCTTCCCATCTGGTGAACTTTCCCATCTGGTCAACCTTCCCATCTGGTCAACCTTCCCATCTGGTCAACCTTCCCATCTGGTCAACCTTTAAATCTGGTAAACCTTCCCATCTGGTGAACCTTCCCATCTGGTCAACCTTCCCATCTGGTCAACCTTTAAATCTGGTAAACCTTCCCATCTGGTGAACCTTCCCATCTGGTCAACTTTCCCATCTGGTAAACCTTTAAATCTGGTAAACCTTCCCATCTGGTCAAATTTCCCATCTGGTGAACCTTCCCATCTGGTAAACCTTTAAATCTGGTGAAGCTTCCCATCTGGTCAACTTTCCCATCTGGTGAACCTTCCCAACTGGTCAACCTTTAAATCTGGTGAAGCTTCACATCTGGTCAACTTTCCCATCTGGTGAACCTTCCCAACTGGTCAACCTTTAAATCTGGTAAACCTTCCCATCTGGTGAACCATCCCATTTGGTCAGTCAACCTTCCCATCTGGTAAACCTTCCCATCTGGTAAACCTTCCCATCTGGTCAACCTTTCCATCTGGTAAACCTTCCCATCTGGTCAACCTTTCCATCTGGTAAACCTTCCCATCTGGTAAACCTTCCCATCTGGTAAACCTTCCCATCTGGTGAACCTTCCCATCTGGTGAACCTTCCCATCTGGTGAACCTTCCCATCTGGTCAACATTCCCATCTGGTCAACCTTCCAATTTGGTCAGTCAACCTTCCCATCTGGTCAACCTTACTGTCACTAAGATCTATATCCAATACTGTAATATTATATTCCTCATCTAGTGTGTAATCAGTCCAGGTTCCCTCCACCTTAGGCTAATGGTACTTTCCATTGTTCCTTCCTGGAGCTCAGCCAATCAGATAAGACCTTCCCACACCTTCTCACTGATGGGAAAGACCAACACAGGAGGACATTGTGTTGACGTAGGCTACATTGTGAGTTTGTATAGCCTGCCATAACTTGTGTTGGATTTCAGAAAGATACCTAGAATTTCAGTGAGAAATGTATTAAAACAAAGATTCTTATATTTTACCTTATTTTAACTAGGCAAGTCAGTTAAGAACAAATTCTTATTTTCAATGACGGCCTAGGAACAGTGCCTGTTCAGGGGCAGAACGACAGATTTTGTACCTTGTCAGCTCGGGGATTTGAACTGGCAACCTTTTGGTTACTAGTCCAACGCTCTAACCACATTGTAGAATCTAGATTCCATATCAAACATGATATTCGACAGAGCGAAAAAAAAACATTTCATGTATTTAATTTCTATGATCAAATTTCGTCTCCAGATAAATTGGATAAAGTTTAAAACAATAAATGACATCAGGATATTTCTCTGTAAAAGAATGTATTGATTTACACAAACTTATTAACCAAATTTTGTCCAACTCTTGTTCTTCCATTCAAATGACCAGAAGAGATCAGTAACATCTATTGATCTGAACAGAGACACGGCAGAGAGAGAGACGGACGGTCTACAACACACCTACTTTACATAGTGGAGAGACACCTGACTATACTGCACAACTGTGCAGTGTCCCAAATGACAACATATTGCCTTTATAGTGCACTAATTTTAAACAGAGCCCTACGATCCCAAGTGGCCCTGGTCAAAAGTAGTGTACTATATAGGGAATAGGGCCCTGGTCTAAAGTAGTGCACTATATAGGGAATAGGGTGCCATTTGGGACACTACCTCTGTCTGTAAGTATATAGCGCACACCTTCCTGTGTAGGGATACTGTATCATCAGTCTGTCTCTCCGGCTTGTTTACCACTGATCTGACACATCGTAGTCCTCCACTGATCTGACACATCGTAGTCCTCCACTGATCTGACACATCGTAGTCCTCCACTGATCTGACACATCGTAGTCCCACTGATCTGACACATCGTAGTCCTCTACTGATCTGACACATCGTAGTCCCACTGATCTGACACATCGTAGTCCCACTGATCTGACACATCGTAGTCCTCTACTGATCTGACACATCGTAGTCCCACTGATCTGACACATCGTAGTCCTCTACTGATCTGACACATCGTAGTCCCACTGATCTGACACGTCGTAGTCCCACTGATCTGACACATCGTAGTCCTCCACTGATCTGACACATCATAGTCCTCCACTGATCTGACACATCGTAGTCCCACTGATCTGACACATCGTAGTCCCACTGATCTGACACATCGTAGTCCTCCACTGATCTGACACATCGTAGTCATCTACTGATCTGACACATCGTAGTCCCACTGATCTGACACATCGTAGTCCTCCACTGATCTGACACATCGTAGTCATCTACTGATCTGACACATCGTAGTCATCTACTGATCTGACACATCGTAGTCCTCCACTGATCTGACACATCGTAGTCCTCCACTGATCTGACACATCGTAGTCCCACTGATCTGACACATCGTAGTCCTCTACTGATCTGACACATCGTAGTCCTCTACTGATCTGACACATCGTAGTCCTCCACTGATCTGACACATCGTAGTCCTCCACTGATCTGACACATCGTAGTCCCACTGATCTGACACATCGTAGTCCTCCACTGATCTGACACATCGTAGTCCCACTGATCTGACACATCATAGTCCTCTACTGATCTGACACATCGTAGTCCCACTGATCTGACACATCGTAGTCCTCCACTGATCTGACACATCGTAGTCCCACTGATCTGACACATCATAGTCCTCTACTGATCTGACACATCGTAGTCCCACTGATCTGACACATCGTAGTCCTCCACTGATCTGACACATCGTAGTCCTCCACTGATCTGACACATCGTAGTCCTCCACTGATCTGACACATCGTAGTCCTCCACTGATCTGACACATCGTAGTCCTCCACTGATCTGACACATCGTAGTCCCACTTATCTGACACATCGTAGTCCTCCACTGATCTGACACATCATAGTCCTCTACTGATCTGACACATCGTAGTCCCATTGATCTGACACATCGTAGTCCTCCACTGATCTGACACATCGTAGTCCTCCACTGATCTGACACATCATAGTCCTCTACTGATCTGACACATCGTAGTCCCACTGATCTGACACATCGTAGTCCTCCACTGATCTGACACATCATAGTCCTCTACTGATCTGACACATCGTAGTCCCACTGATCTGACACATCGTAGTCCTCCACTGATCTGACACATCGTAGTCCTCCACTGATCTGAGTCGAGAGTCACCAACCACTTCCTGACTAACTACCTCCCCGTCTGACTGAGTCTAGAGTCACCAACCACTTCCTGACTAACTACCTCCCCGTCTGACTGAGTCTAGAGTCACCAACCACTTCCTGACTAACTACCTCCCCATCTGACTGAGTCTAGAGTCACCAACCACTTCCTGACTAACTACCTCCCCGTCTGACTGAGTCTAGAGTCACCAACCACTTCCTGACTAACTACCTCCCCGTCTGACTGAGTCTAGAGTCACCAACCACTTCCTGACTAACTACCTCCCCGTCTGACTGAGTCTAGAGTCACCAACCACTTCCTGACTAACTACCTCCCCGTCTGACTGAGTCTAGAGTCACCAACCACTTCCTGACTAACTACCTCCCTGTCTGACTGAGTCTAGAGTCACCAACCACTTCCTGACTAACTACCTCCCTGTCTGACTGAGTCTAGAGTCACCAACCACTTCCTGACTAACTACCTCCCCGTCTGACTGAGTCGAGAGTCACCAACCACTTCCTGACTAACTACCTCCCCGTCTGACTGAGTCTAGAGTCACCAACCACTTCCTGACTAACTACCTCCCCGTCTGACTGAGTCTAGAGTCACCAACCACTTCCTGACTAACTACCTCCCCGTCTGACTGAGTCTAGAGTCACCAACCACTTCCTGACTAACTACCTCCCCGTCTGACTGAGTCTAGAGTCACCAACCACTTCCTGACTAACTACCTCCCCGTCTGACTGAGTCTAGAGTCACCAACCACTTCCTGACTAACTACCTCCCCGCCTGACTGAGTCTAGAGTCACCAACCACTTCCTGACTAACTACCTCCCCGCCTGACTGAGTCTAGAGTCACCAACCACTTCCTGACTAACTACCTCCCTGTCTGACTGAGTCGAGAGTCACCAACCACTTCTGTATCTCTTGTTTTCTCTCTAGTTCTCTCTCTCTCTCTATTAATTGACTCATTTTGGCAGTCTTTTTAACTGTTCTTGACTATTTTGTGTTCGAGGCTGGAGAAAGGCAGGGGTGAGAGAGAGAGAGAGGAGAGGCAGGGTCGAGAGAGAGAGAGTGGAGAGACAGGGGTGAGAGAGAGAGAGGGGGGAGAGACAGAGAGAGGAGAGGCAGGGGCGAGAGAGAGAAAGGATAGGCAGGGGCGAGTCAGGGGCAAAAGAGGGCTCAGACTTACCATTGACCTGCTGAGGGGAGTATGGCTCAGAACTGGAGTCTGGGGGGGACTCTGGGAGCGTCCTGGAACGTCCAGAAACATTCACAAGGTTGGGATAAAGCACACACTTTGTTGAACGCTTGTTGTCCTGAGGAAACACTTCATCTACTATAACTTTTCAAGATCTATAACTTTCCAAAAACAGAAAGTGTCACAGTGTTGTACAAAGCACATCGTACTGTGACAATTTCTGTTTTTAGAAAGTTATAGATCTTGAAGACTTGATTGCTGACATACAAACACATTTTGGGACTGTTCCAACAGTGGAACTAATGAAACAAATTTCACAAGATAGCTTGTGAGTGGAATTTCCCGTTAAAGGGGCCATCTGCGGTTGCTACTTTCATTTTTGTAAATTAATGATATGTACCCATTGATTGTTGAAGAATATAACTTATAAATGCCTCATGATCTTAGTTGTCACACTCCATCAGAACCCAAAATATAAACTTGTTTAACTCCAGTGTTTGTAAACAAAGTCAATATAAATAAACATTATAAAACCCCCATGGTTTAAAACTGTAATGTTTATATCATGGGCGGTCAAATCTTAGCATCTATACTTCTGTCTATGAATTTGAGATTACATTTCTCATTTTCCCCATCAGCTTTTAAACATTTTTTTTTTAACAGAAACAGCGACCGAGAAAACACATCGTTATTGTTTAAACTAAGGATCTCTGCTTTACGATGAATATAAGATGCTTTGGATAAGACTTCAAAAATTCTCTAAAATGATAGTTCTGTAAGGAGAAAACAGTTTGTTTGTGCAATTGATTGCTTACAAATGATTTCCAGGCCATTGAGTCTGTCTTGTCTGTGTGGTTTCTGTAATATGTCTCGTTTCTGATATCACTGTCTTCGCTGGTTTAGTAGAGATAATCAAGCACTGATTACAAAATGGAACTGAACTCTGACTATGGTGTCAGTCTGGTTTCACTGTGTGACGAAGGAAACACTTTCGTCATTGTAGAAATCACCCCCCCCCCCCCCCCCCGACGGTGAATCAACGTTGGGAAAAAGTAATCAAACGTAAATAGAATGTTTTGTAATTATTTGTACCCAACTTTATTAAGCCTAAATCCAATGACATATTGATATTTTTTGGTTGATTTCAGGTTGACTTCACGTTGATTTCAAGTTGATTTCACGTCAGTTGACAACTCAACAAGACCTAAATCAAAACTAGATTATGAATTGGCGTCTCGTCCAGTTTGGGGGGAACTCTTGAGACTGGCTTCCTGTTCACAGTGCAAAGTTGTATAAATTTGAGTTTTGAAAACGATTACATTTTAATAAAGTTGTATCTCTCATTTGATATTACAATCGCGCTAGAAGAAGCGGTTATTTATTATGCCACTCCAACCTGCCGGGATGTAACAGTGTTATACATCTCTCATCTTCCTACATCTTCCCTTCACACATCAGCTGTTTCCATCCACCCAGAGCCATGTGAATACACGTGTGGCTCTGAGAGCTCCTTCAACATACTCTAGGAACCCCTCTGTCTCATCTCCTCCCTGAGCCCAGACCCAGTCAGCTCACCCGGGTGCGTAGTTTCCTCTGTGTTCAGGCTTGATGTGGTTCTGCTGCTGCTGCTGCTGCTGCTGCTGCTGCTGGTTCTGGTGGTGGTGCTGTTGCCCCAGGCAAGGGTAGTTGTTGTGTCTCAGCAGGCCCAGAGGAGGGGGTGGGGGATAGGGTGTCTGCTGGGGGTGGGGGTTTCCCTGACGTAGGGAGATAGGGGAGCTCACGCCACACAATAGACTCCCAGCGGAGGAGACTCCGGCCTGGGTTAACGAGTAGGAGTTAGCCCCTGGGGCACCGCTGTGGACCTCAGAGAAACAGCTGGAAAAACACAGAGAAGAAAGATTGAGTTTTGTTATTATCAGTTCAGTTGGAAATTATAATGGAATAGCATGTTATAAATTTGTTGTTGTGTTTATTTTTTATTTTTTTTAATTAAAACTTTATTTAACTAGGCAAGTCAGTTAAGAACAAACTTCTTGAAGTCCAGGTAGTTTTCCCTGTTTGTTGCCAAATGAAGATGACCCTGGTTAGATATAGTTGTTGTTGGGTCGTATTTATAAGCTGGTCCCAGATCTATTTGTGCTGTAGACAACTCCTATGATTATTGTACAAAATACAGCAACAACTGATCTGGGAACAGGGTCATATTCATTAGATAATAAACGGAAGAAAAATAAAAGAGGACTGAAACACGTTATTGTCATTTGATCAGGCTATCGCTCTGAGTCACTCACATGTCAGTGCTGTCGTCCTCCTTACCGATGTAGTCCTCCAGAATACTGGTGTCAATGTTCACTGGCTCCAAGGAGCTGGTAATATCATGACCTACAGAGAGAGGTAATATCATGTCCTACAGAGAGAGGTAATATCATGACCTACAGAGAGAGGTAATATCATGACCTACAGAGAGAGGTAATATCATGTCCTACAGAGAGAGGTAATATCATGTCCTACAGAGAGAGGTAATATCATGACCTACAGAGAGAGGTAATATCATGACCTACAGAGAGAGGTAATATCATGTCCTACAGAGAGAGGTAATATCATGTCCTACAGAGAGAGGTAATATCATGACCTACAGAGAGAGGTAA
>NW_024061342.1:120000-125000 GCF_016432855.1 Salvelinus namaycush | reverse complement strand
CACACGCACACATATTTTCACTAAACAGGGTTGGGTAAAAACAGTTAGGGGACTTCACTTATAAAGTGAGTGAGTGTGAGAATGAAGAGGTGGAGAAGGGGGTGGAGGGGGTTCTACCTGGAACCAAAAGGGTTCTACCTGGAACCAAAATGGTTCTACCTGGAACCAAAAGGGTTCTACCTGGAACCAAAAGGGTTCTACCTGGAACCAAAAGGGGTTCTTCAACAGGTTCTCCTGTAGGGAGAAGTACCCTTTTAGGTTTTAGATAACAACTTTTTTTCTGTACCCACAAAACCCCAGACCTCTCCCTCTCTCTCTATTTCTCATCCTCTCTCTCTGTCTGTCTCTCTCTCTCTGTCTCTCTCAATTCAATTTCAATTTAAGGGGCTTTATTGGCATGAGAAACATATGTTTACATCTCTCTCTCTCTCCCTCGCTCTCCCCCTTCTCCCAATTTCTCCCCCCCCCTCTCTCTCTCGCTCTCTCTCTCTCACTCTCCCCCTCTCTCCCAGTCTTTGATAGATTAAGCTGCTACTCAGTTCGGAATGTTAAGAATGTATCTGTTAGTGTTGGATAAACTATTTTCTTTTTCTCTCTCTCATCTCTCTCTTTCTATCTCTCTCTCTTTCTATCTCTCTCTCTTTCTTCCCTCTCTGTCTCAAAACCCTCACATTTTAAAATCTCACTGATCAGTGCTTAGGCACCTCTCAGTCTCTCCCTTACAAGGAAGAGAGCAAGATAGAGTGTGAAAACAGTTATAGATGGGATATCTTGAGATTAAAAGTTATTGGTACACCCTTAAAAAAAGCTGCTACCTAGAACCTAAACATTTTTTTGGGGGGGGGGGCTGTCCTTATAGGAGAACTCTTTGGGGTTCTATTTGGAACTCTTTCCAGAGAGGGTTCCACATGGAACTCAAAAGAGTTCTATCTGAAAACAAAAAGGGTTCTACATGGAACTCAAAAGAGTTCTATCTGAAAACAAAAAGGGTTCTACATGGAACTCAAAAGAGTTCTATCTGAAAACAAAAAGGGTTCTCCATGGAACCAAAAAGGGCTCTCCTATGCGGACAGCCGAAGAACCCTTTGACACCATTTCTTTCTAGGAATGTAGGACAATGGGAAAGTCTTCAAAACCATTCAGCAAATGCCTTCATCATGAGATGAGAAGTTATTCAGCAACTCTTGGATGAGACAAGAGAAGTTTGCTTGAAAAATTTGGCAAATGCCTTCAACAGGGTATTTCAGACTGGGTGCCTTGAAAAAAGCCTCGTTGACACTGCACTTAGCCTGGGGCTAACAACTGCCTTAGCCTGGAGCTAACAGCTGCCTTAGCCTGGGGCTAACAACTGCCTTAGCCTGGAGCTAACAGCTGCCTTAGCCTGGGGCTAACAACTGCCTTAGCCTGGGGCTAACAACTGCCTTAGCCTGGAGCTAACAGCTGCCTTAGCCTGGGGCTAACAACTGCCTTAGTCTGGGGCTAACAACTGCCTTAGTCTGGGGCTAACAACTGCCTTAGCCTGGGGCTAACAACTGCCTTAGTCTGGGGCTAACAACTGCCGTAGCCTGGGGCTAACAACTGCCTTAGCCTGGGGCTAACAACTGCCTTAGCCTGGAGCTAACAGCTTTCTTAGCCTTAGCCTGGAGCCATTTCGCGGCGCAGTTAGCTTTTAACAGCTAGGACCACAATTTCTTCTCCCGGAAGCCCGCTTAACTGACAGGTTAAAGTCTGCTTGAAAGAGACGCTAATCTGGCCCTGTGTCCTCTCTGATCATATCTGGTCCTGTGTCCTCTCTGATCATATCTGGCCCTGTGCCCTCTCTGATCATATCTGGCCCTGTGCCCTCTCTGATCATATCTGGCCCTGTGCCCTCTCTGATCATATCTGGCCCTGTGCCCTCTCTGATCATATCTGGCCCTGTGCCCTCTCTGATCATATCTGAACCTGTGCCCTCTGATCATATCTGACCCTGTGTCCTCTCTGATCATATCTGAACCTGTGCCCTCTCTGATCATATCTGACCCTGTGCCCTCTCTGATCATATCTGGCCCTGTGCCCTCTCTGATCATATCTGGCCCTGTGTCCTCCCTGAATCGTGGCATTGAACACTTTAGCAGGATTCTTTCTCTTCACAACTGGCTGCGTGATTATTGCACCTCAATGGGTGTAACTTTAGCTGACAATCCACCCAAATCATTTGGGTTGCAGGATCCTTTCACAGCACTATAAGGCTGCGTTGACACAATGACTTATCAATGACCAATGACCCAAGCCCAGCTCAGTTAATCCCTACCATTGTGTGGCTGAGTCATTATAATGCTTGTGTACATGTGTACTTTATAACAGGAAGACACAATGTAAGTCACCTAATTTATGTCCGTCTAACTGCCCTGAAGGCCTCTACTGATCCTACAGCTATTGTATGCAGAAATCATGTGCCTATGAACCAGATTTATGCTGTTAGCACTGAGGCGGTGTGCCCTAGTAGGAAGTCCACTGTGTGCAGCTCACCCTGCACTAACATAAATAACATGAGAATATCTACTTCTGCTAAGCTTCCCAGTAAAGCAATAAAAACAAGCAAGCATCCCGGAAAAGTGCTCAAAATTGCCCACGTTAACATACGTAGCTTAAGAAACAAGGTTCATGAAATTAATAATTTGCTAATAACAAAAAACATTCATATTCTGACTCTCTCTGAAACTCACTTAGATAATACCTTTGATGATACAGTGGTAGCAAGACATGGTTATAACATTTACAGAAAATACAGAAATGCCAGTGGTGGAGGTGTTGCTGTTTAAATTCAGAACCACATTCCTGTAAAGCTTAGAAAGGATCTCATGTTAGATACTGTTGAGGTAATATGGTTACAGGTTCATGTGCCTCACCTAAAGCCCATTCTGATGGGAAGCTGCTATAGACCACCAAGTGCTAATAGTCAGTATCTGGATAACGTGTGAAATGCTTGATAATGTATGTGATATCAACAGAGAGGTATATTTTCTGGGTGATGTAAATATTGACTGCCTTTCATCAAGCTGCCCATTGGCAGTCTCTATGGGGGTGCCACAGGGTTCAATTCTCGGGCCGACTCTCTTCTCTGTATACATCAATGATGTCGCTCTTGCTGCTGGTGATTCTCTGATCAACCTCTACGCAGACGACACCATTCTGTATACTTCTGGCCCTTCTTTGGACACTGTGCTAACCAACCTCCAGATGAGCTTCAATGTCATACAACTCTCCTTCTGTGGACTTCAACTGCTCTTAAATGCTAGTAAAACTAAATGCATGCTCTTCAACCGATCGCTGCCCCTACCTGCCCGTCCAGCATCACTACTCTGGACGGTTCTGACCTAGAATATGTGGTCAACTACAAATACCTAGGTGTCTGGTTAGACTGTAAACTCTCCTTCCAGACCCACATTAAGCATCTCCAATCCAAAATTAAATCTAGAATCGGCTTCCTATTTTGCAACAAAGCATCCTTCACTCATGCTGCCAAACATACCCTCGTAAAACTGACCATCCTACCGATCCTCGGCTTCGGTGATGTAATTTACAAAATAGCCTCCAACACTCGACTCAACAAATTGGATGCAGTCTATCACAGTGCCATCCGTTTTGTCACCAAAGCCCCTTATACTACACACCACTGTGACCTGTACGCTCTCGTTGGCTGGCCCTCGCTTCATACTCGTTGCAAAACCCACTGGCTCCAGGTCATCTACAAGTCTCTGCTAGGTAAAGCCCCGCCTTATCTCAGCTCACTGGTCACCATAGCAGCACCCACTCATAGCACGCGCTCCAGCAGGTATATTTCACTGGTCATCCCCAAAGCCAATTCCTACTTTGGTCGTCTTTCCTTCCAGTTCTCTGCTGCCAATGACTGGAACGAACTGCAAAAATTGCTGAAGCTGGAGACTCTTATCTCCCTCACTAGCTTTAAGCACCCGCTGTCACAGGAGCTCACAGATCATTGCACCTGCACATAGCCCATCTGTAAATAGCCCATCAAACTACCTCATCGCCTATACTGTTATTTATTTTTATTTATTTTGCTCCTTTGCACCCCAGTATCTCTACTTGCACATTCATCTTCTGCACATCTATCACTCCAGTGTTTAATTGTTATATCGTAATTACCTTGCCACTATGGACTATTTTATTGCCTTACCTCCCTTATCTTACCTCATTTGCACACACTGTATATAGACTTTTTCTACTGTATTATTGACTGTATGTTTGTTTATTCCATGTGTAACTCTGTGTTGTTGTATGTGTCGAACTGCTTTGCTTTATCTTGGCCAGGTCACAGTTGTAAATGGGAATTTCTTCTCAACTATCCCACCTGGTTAAATAAAGGTTAAATAAAAATAAATAAATAAATAAAAAACTTCAAACTGCAACCTGCTTCAGGTTATCAGTCAACCTACCAGGGTATTTACAAACAGCACAGGAATAAAATCATCAACATGTATTGATCACATCTTGTCACACCCTGGCCTTAGTTATCTTTGTTTTCTTTATTATTTTAGTTAGGCCAGGGTGTGACATGGGGGATGTATGTGTTTTGTATTTTCTAGGGGATTTTGTATGTTGATGGGGCAGTGTTCAGTCTAGGTGTATGTATGTCTATGGTTGCCTAGATTGGTTCTCAATTAGAGACAGCTGTCTATCGTTGTCTCTGATTGGGAACCATATTTAGGCAGCCATATTCATTAGGTAGTTCGTGGGTGATTGTCTATGTGTAGTGTTTAGTGTCAGCCCTATTTGTTCTATAGCTTCACGTTCGTCGTTTTATTGTTTTGTATAGTTTGTATAGTGTTCTTCGTTTCGTTTTCGTCTTCAATAAAAGAAGATGTATCGTTATCACGCTGCGCCTTGGTCCTCCTCTCTTCCACAATACGACGATCGTGACACATCTTTACTAATGCTGCAGAAATGTGCTTGAAAGCAGTATCCAGATCCATCAGATGTAGTGTCCACAACATAGT
>NW_024061342.1:110000-117500 GCF_016432855.1 Salvelinus namaycush | reverse complement strand
TGGCAGTAAATTCAGGCTGGTAGGACTGATAACGGAGAGAGGGAGGGGAGGAAGAGGAGGGAGAGAGGGAGGGCGGCGGAGACAGTAGGGGGAAGGGAAGAGAGTAGGCCGAGAGGGAGGATAGAGAGAGTAGGGGGAGGGGGAGAGAGGAGGGGGAGTTGGAGAGAGTAGGGTGAGGGGGAGGTGGAGATGAAAGGAGGCATGTAAGAGAGGGAGGGGAGGGGAATAGGGGGAGGGTAAGGGAGGGGATAGAGAGAGAGAGAGAGAGAGAGAGAGAGAGAGAGAGAGAGAGAGAGAGAGAGAGAGAGAGAGAGAGAGAGAGAGAGAGGATAATAACAGAATGATATAGTGAAAAACATTGGGAAAGAGTAATAAATTCAAAATAAATTATTTATTTTATTTCACTAGGCAAGTCAGTTGAGAACAAATTCTTATTTTCAATGACGGCCTAAGAACAGTGGGTTAACTGCCTTGTTCAGGGGCAAAACGACAGATTTTTACCTTATCAGCTCGGGGATTCGATCTAGCAATCTTTCGGTTACTGGCCCAATGCTCTAACCACTAGGCTACCTGCCACCGCTACGCTCTAACCACTAGGCTACCTGTCGCCCGGCACAACGCTCTAACCACTAGGCTACCTGACGCCCGGCCCAAAGCTCTAACCACTAGGCTACCTGCCACCTCTACGCTCTAACCACTAGGCTACCTGACGCCCGGCCCAAAGCTCTAACCACTAGGCTACCTGCCGCCCGGCCCAAAGCTCTAACCACTAGGCTACCTGACGCCCGGCCCAACTCTCTAACCACTAGGCTACCTGACGCCCGGCCCAACGCTCTAACCACTAGGCTACCTGCCGCCCGGCCAAAAGCTCTAACCACTAGGCTACCTGCCGCCCGACCCAACGCTCTAACCACTAGGCTACCTGACGCCCGGCCCAACGCTCTAACCACTAGGCTACCTGCCGCCCGGCCCAACGCTCTAACCACTAGGCTACCTGCCGCCCGACCCAACGCTCTAACCACTAGGCTACCTGTCGCCCGGCCCAACGCTCTAACCACTAGGCTACCTGTCGCCCGACCCAACGCTCTAACCACTAGGCTACCTGCCGCCCGACCCAGCGCTCTAACCACTAGGCTACCGGCCGCCCGGCCCAACGCTCTAACCACTAGGCTACCTGATGCCCGGCCCAAAGCTCTAACCACTAGGCTACCTGCCGCCCGGCCCAACGCTCTAACCACTAGGCTACCTGACGCCCGGCCCAAAGCTCTAACCACTAGGCTACCGGCCGCCCGGCCCAACGCTCTAACCATTAGGCTACCTGACGCCCGGCCCAAAGCTCTAACCACTAGGCTACCTGCCGCCCGGCCCAAAGCTCTAACCACTAGGCTACCTGCCGCCCGGCCCAAAGCTCTAACCACTAGGCTACCTGCCGCCCGGCCCAAAGCTCTAACCACTAGGCTACCTGCCGCCCGGCCCAAAGCTCTAACCACTAGGCTACCTGACGCCCCGATAAAAAAGACAGAATAACAGAATGATATAGTGAGAGACATTGGGAAAGAGTGATAAATTCTAAAGAAAGTATTTTTTATTTATTTTAATTTTATTTCACCTTTATTTAACCAGGTAGGCAAGTTGAGAACAAGTTCTCATTTACAATTGCGACCTGGCCAAGATAAACCAAAGCAGTTCGACACATACAACAACACAGTTGTTACACATGGAATAAAACAAACATACAGTCAATAATACAGTAGAAAAAATTAATGAAAATTTACAAATTTACAAAAGTGTAGAAAAGTGACGGCTTCTCATTGAAGAGGAAAAGACAAAACGTTAGATTTGAACACGGGATGAAAATAAGAGAACGTAAATCAAAATAGATCATGAATCCATCCTGTAGTCTACTTGTCAAGACCAACTAAGGCGTGATAATGTACCCTACAGTACAGACGGTAAATCACCAGTTCTCTGAGTTTGAAATAGGGTGGGATTTCTTTTGGAGTAGAGGACATTCTGTCCCCTTTTGGAGTAGAGGACATTCTGTCCCCTTTTGGAGTAGAGGACATTCTGTCCCCTTTGGCTCTCCACTAAATTAGGACATGCTTTCGATTCTTTTTTTTTTGCGTTTTATCGCTGACGCTGTCGTCATTCTCAATGGTCAACAATTGTTTCTTTCTTTCTTGTCTGTCCGGTAATGTAGCCGATAGATAATGTAACCGATAGATAATGTAACCGATAGATAATGTAACCGATAGATAATGTAACCGATAGGGTTTATAGACAGTACATCACTAGTATAGTAGATAATGTAACCGATAGGGTTTATAGACAGTACATCACTAGTATAGTAGATAATGTAACCTATAGGGTTTATAGACAGTACATCACTAGTATAGTAGGTAATGTAACCGATAGGGTCTATAGACAGTACATCGCTAGTATAGTAGGTAATGTAACCTATACGGTCTATAGGCAGTACATCACTAGTATAGTAGATAATGTAACCTATAGGGTCTATAGACAGTACATCACTAGTATAGTAGATAATGTAACCTATAGGGTCTATAGACAGTACATCACTAGTATAGTAGATAATGTAACCAATAGGGTCTATAGACAGTACATCACTAGTATAGTAGGTAATGTAACCGATAGGGTCTATAGACAGTACATCACTAGTATAGTAGGTAATGTAACCTATAGGGTTTATAGACAGTACATCACTAGTATAGTAGGTAATGTAGCCTATAGGGTCTATAGACAGTACATCGCTAGTATAGTAGGTAATGTAACCTATAGGGTCTATAGACAGTACATCACTAGTATAGTAGGTAATGTAACCTATAGGGTCTATAGACAGTACATCACTAGTATAGTAGGTAATGTAACCAATAGGGTTTATAGACAGTACATCGCTAGTACAGCAGAGTTTGAAATAGTGTGGATGGATACTAGATAAATAAATATCTCTGGCTCTATGTCCTGTTCTGCCCAGCTGTGGCCAACAGGGAACAACGCTAGGATTGTCAAGACAACGACCATACAGACAGACTGTCCTTTTCAGATTACGACTGGGGAAGGGGGCAGTGTGTGTGTTACTGGGGGGGGGGGGGGGGGGGGGGGTCAGTGTGTGTGTGTGTGTGTGTGTGTGTGTGTGTGTGTGTGTGTGTGTGTGTGTGTGTGTGTGTGTGTGTGTGTGTTGGTGGGGGGGTCAGGGGCCAGTGTGTGTGTGTGTGTTGGTGGGGGGGTCAGGGGGCAGTGTGTGTGTTATGCCAGCGTTTCAATGCCTGAATTGTCCACCGTGTAATAACCCCCGGATGAACACAAACAGAAGAGATTCAGTGTGTGTGTGTGTGTGTGTGTGTGTGTGTGTGTGTGTGTGTGTGTGTGTGTGTCTGTGTGTGTGTGTGTGTGTGTGTGTGTGTGTGTGTGTGTGTGTGTGTGTGTGTGTGTGTGTGTGTGTGTGTGTGTGTGTGTGTGTCCATTAATCATGACTCATATCAACTTACTGTCTGTCCCCTGATTCCAATGCCATTGTACAATGAGTGTACAAAACATTAAGAACACCTGCTCTTTCCATGACAGACTGACCAGGTGAATCCAGGTGAAAGCTATGATCCCTTATTGATGTTGTTAAATCCACTTCAATCAGTGTAGATGAAGGGGAGGAAACAGGTTAAAGAAGGATTTTTAAGCCTTGAGACAACTGAGACATGGATTGTGTATGTGTGCCATTCAGAGGGTGAATAGGCGAGACAGAAGATTTAAGTGCCTTTGAACGGGGTACTGTAGTAGGTGACAGGCGCACCGGTTTGAGTCAATTCTGATAGGTTTTTCACACTCAACCGTTTCCCGTGTATCAACAATGGTCCACCACCCAAAGGACATCCAGCCAACTTGACACAACTGTGGGAAGCATTGGAGTCAACATGAGCCAGCATCCCTGTGGAACACTTTCGACACCTTGTAGAGTACATACCCAGATGAATAGAGGCTGTTCAGAGGGCAAAGGGAGGGGGGGAGGGTGTTCTTAATGTTTCGCAAGCGTTTATAAGCCCTGTCCGAGCCGTTGTTACAGTCTTCGGTTTGACTCGACCGGGGGGATCGAACCCTCAACTTTCTAACTCTCAGGGCGGACTACTCTAACCACAAGGTCACTGAGTGGTTTCCACTACCAACGTAGCACAGAAGACAATGATAACTTTGTACGATAGTCCAGAACTCACACCATCATCATTGGTGCAGCAGACTACAGTACTGTACAGTATAGTGTCCGTAACTCTCAGTCCTCTGGACCCCAAGGGGTGAACGTTTTAGCTTTTTTGTTGCCCTTCACAGCTGATTCAAATAACCAACTCATCCTCATCCTCATCCTCATCCTCGAGCCAAAACAGCAGCAAAAGCCCAGAACGTGCACCTCTTCGGGGTCCAGAGGACCGAGTTTGGGAAACTCTGTTACAGTGTATCAACGCTGTGTGTGTGTGTGTGTGTGTGTGTGTGTGTGTGTGTGTGTGTGTGTGTGTGTGTGTGTGTGTGTGTGTGTGTGTGTGTGTGTGTGTGTGTGTGTTAATAATTAATCGCATTCCCAGCAGCACACAGTGTAATGGAACAAAGTCCGTAATATTATCAGACTGTCAATATAACCTAGCACGATACTCAGAGAGGTGTGAACACACACACACACGCACGCACGCACGCACGCACGCACGCACGCACGCACGCACGCACGCACGCACGCACACACACACACACACACACACACACACACACACACACACACACACACACACACACACACACACACACTTCACTTCACTTGACTTTTTGAACCATGATCACAATATTGTTGTATCAAAATTCAAGATTGTGACCCAAGTCATAAAATTGTATCACGTCGGCCTGAGATGTTAAAATACAAAGTGGCAACAAGTTAAATCAATAAGAGAAACAAACTGGTCTCAAACTGGTCTCCAAACTGGTCTCCAAACTGGTCCCCAAACTGGTCACCAAACTGGTCTCCAAACTGATCTCCAAACTGGTCACCAACTGGTCTCCAAACTGGTCTCCAAACTGATCTCCAAACTGGTCCCAAACTGGTCACCAAACTGATCTCCAAACTGGTCACCAACTGGTCTCCAAACTGGTCTCCAAACTGATCTCCAAACTGGTCCCAAACTGGTCACCAAACTGATCTCCAAACTGGTCACCAACTGGTCTCCAAACTGGTCTCCAAACTGGTCACCAAACTGGTCTCCAAACTGGTCACCAAACTTGTCTCCAAACTGGTCTCCAAACTGGTCACCAAACTGGTCACCAAGCTGGTCACCAAACTGGTCACAAACTGGTCTCCAAACTGGTCTCCAAACTGGTCCCAAACTGGTCACCAAACTGGTCTCCAAGCTGGTCTCCAAACTGGTCTCCAAACTGGTCCCAAACTGGTCACCAAACTGGTCCCCAAACTGGTCACCAAACTGGTCTCCAAACTGGTCCCAAACTGGTCACCAAACTGGTCTCCAAACTGGTCACCAAACTGGTCTCCAAACTGGTCCCAAACTGGTCACCAAACTGGTCCCAAACTGGTCACCAAACTGGTCCCAAACTAGCTCCAAACTGGTCTCCAAACTGGTCTCCAATCTGGTCACCAAACTGGTCACCAAACTGGTCCCAAACTGGTCTCCAAACTGGTCACCAAACTGGTCTCCAAACTGGTCTTCAAACTGGTCTCCAAACTGGTCTCCAAACTGGTCACCAAACTGGTCTCCAAACTGGTCCCAAACTGGTCACCAAACTGGTCTCCAAACTGGTCCCAAACTGGTCACCAAACTGGTCTCCAAACTGGTCACCAAACTGGTCTCCAAACTGGTCACCAAACTGGTCTCCAAACTGGTCACCAAACTTGTCTCCAAACTGGTCTCCAAACTGGTCACCAAACTGGTCACCAAGCTGGTCACCAAACTGGTCACAAACTGGTCTCCAAACTGGTCACCAAACTGGTCTCCAAACTGGTCTCCAAACTGGTCACCAAACTGGTCTCCAAACTGGTCTCCAAACTGGTCCCAAACTGGTCACCAAACTGGTCTCCAAGCTGGTCTCCAAACTGGTCTCCAAACTGGTCACCAAACTGGTCCCCAAACTGGTCACCAAACTGGTCTCCAAACTGGTCCCAAACTGGTCACCAAACTGGTCTCCAAACTGGTCACCAAACTGGTCTCCAAACTGGTCCCAAACTGGTCACCAAACTGGTCCCAAACTGGTCACCAAACTGGTCCCAAACTAGCTCCAAACTGGTCTCCAAACTGGTCTCCAATCTGGTCACCAAACTGGTCACCAAACTGGTCACCAAACTGGTCCCAAACTGGTCACCAAACTGGTCTCCAAACTGGTCCCAAACTGGTCACCAAACTGGTCTCCAAACTGGTCTCCAAACTGGTCACCAAACTGGTCTCCAAACTGGTCTCCAAACTGGTCCCAAACTGGTCACCAAACTGGTCTCCAAGCTGGTCTCCAAACTGGTCTCCAAACTGGTCCCAAACTGGTCACCAAACTGGTCCCCAAACTGGTCACCAAACTGGTCTCCAAACTGGTCTCCAAACTGGTCACCAAACTGGTCTCCAAACTGGTCCCAAACTGGTCACCAAACTGGTCCCAAACTGGTCACCAAACTGGTCCCAAACTAGCTCCAAACTGGTCTCCAAACTGGTCTCCAATCTGGTCACCAAACTGGTCACCAAACTGGTCACCAAACTGGTCCCAAACTGGTCACCAAACTGGTCTCCAAACTGGTCCCAAACTGGTCACCAAACTGGTCTCCAAACTGGTCCCAAACTGGTCACCAAACTGGTCTCCAAACTGGTCACCAAACTGGTCTCCAAACTGGTCCCAAACTGGTCCCAAACTGGTCACCAAACTGGTCCCAAACTGGTCACCAAACTGGTCCCAAACTAGCTCCAAACTGGTCTCCAAACTGGTCTCCAATCTGGTCACCAAACTGGTCACCAAACTGGTCACCAAACTGGTCCCAAACTGGTCTCCAAACTGGTCACCAAACTGGTCTCCAAACTGGTCTTCAAACTGGTCTCCAAACTGGTCTCCAAACTGGTCACCAAACTGGTCTCCAAACTGGTCCCAAACTGGTCACCAAACTGGTCTCCAAACTGGTCCCAAACTGGTCACCAAACTGGTCTCCAAACTGGTCACCAAACTGGTCTCCAAACTGGTCACCAAACTGGTCTCCAAACTGGTCACCAAACTTGTCTCCAAACTGGTCTCCAAACTGGTCACCAAACTGGTCACCAAGCTGGTCACCAAACTGGTCACAAACTGGTCTCCAAACTGGTCACCAAACTGGTCTCCAAACTGGTCTCCAAACTGGTCACCAAACTGGTCTCCAAACTGGTCTCCAAACTGGTCCCAAACTGGTCACCAAACTGGTCTCCAAGCTGGTCTCCAAACTGGTCTCCAAACTGGTCCCAAACTGGTCACCAAACTGCTCCCCAAACT